>NC_134482.1:48673101-48755601 GCF_964194025.1 Convolutriloba macropyga
CACAATCCAGATGGTTTTCTTTACTAATGATAGAGGGATGAGTGATAGAAGATTAAATCATTGTTTAACCCCTATCATTTCATACCTTAGTCATTTCACACTTTTGGTAATTTTTCTTATTTTTGCTAATAATATTGTTACTACCGTCAATCAGTCATGCCTCAGCGGCCTCTGATAATTGATAACTAAACATCAAACCGGACTTGGGGTTTAAATATCCGTTTAATATGAAAAAATAAGGTTGGAATGATTACTGCAAATTTGAGGCCTTAAACAATAGAGGGTTAAATGATATGGTGTTCAAATATTTCAGGGTTAAAAAAATTGGGGTGACAAAAAGTAGAGCTATTATTGCAGAAGTTGAACCATACCATACTGGTATAGGAGCTCTAGTTCGTAAAAATTTCAAGAGTAAATCGTTTTGTAAAGTTAAATTCAATTCAAAGGAACCAAAAAGTCTTTCAAAGAAGCAGATTAGAATTGAAGAAAAACGAACTACCAGGACATACTACATAGCTGCATATGTGGCTGGAATGGGATACGAGCCTGTTGTTAGAAGTGAACTGTTTCAATCCATTCCGGAACAAATTGTCAACGCTGGCACATCGGCACTAGAAACAACCCAGGAACCGAACTGAGTACCAAATCAGAGCTAACCAAGTTTAGACCTCGAATTTTGAATTGAATTAACAATTTAAGTGGGTGATTAAAAACAGATTTTCCTTTTAGGCAGAAAAATGTTGGAGCAAGGCTCTTTGCCACAGAAAACAGTTGAGGCAAAAACAGACCAATTAAATAACTTTCTTTTGACTCAGAAAACTAAAACCCAGAATCAAACTGGCGTGAGCTATAGCCCAGCAGCAAAATTTTGGTTTGGGGGAAAAGTCCAGATGATAATAAGTTCGTGTTAAAGTCTTTTCATGGTCCATTTGGGTCGAGCATGGTCTTGTCCTAGTTCGAGATCTAAGTCTTGGTGTCTTCATAAATCTTCCCATCAATAGCAAGAGTTATAAGAACGGATATTGTCAACAACAAGCGAGACAGCACTAATGGAGTGACACAATTTCCGAAATTGATTCAAATGTGTTTGTGGAGTGGTTCAGGGTAAAGATGAAGGATGCATTTGGTGAAGGTTTAGTTTTGCGAAACTTGTGAAAAGTTCTCACAAAATTAAGTTTTTCGACGAATTTGATTTGTCTTTCATGTAGAGATGCATTTAATCACCGCTATATATTTTATCATTAAAAACAACTGATAATTATGACTCTAAGAAAATTTTGAAACATTTGTGGGAAATTAGGTGTTTCCTCCACAAAACAAGAAACAGCTCCAAAAAATAGAAAAAAGAAATAAATATTTAAGATGGACTTCTTTCAACAATTCAAAAAGTAAACTTAGAAAATCTCCTTGAAGGAACATAATACTGGAAGGGGTAGTAGCTTCACAAATTTGTTGCTCCTATATGAAATAAACGGTTTTGCCAAGCCCTCCGTTCAACCTTTGTTTGAAGTGGTTGGGGCGCTAAGCTACTTTTATTAATTAACTGATAAAAGGTAACACTAGCAAATATCTGCCTGACTCTGTACTTTAGTTTTTACTCTTTAATCGGAGAAACCTTGTTACCAAATAGTTACCGATTCTACGATTGAAAACATTGCCAAGTTCTCAACTCTAATAAACTATTATTTAATCATCCCATGCGAAAAAGACAAGATTGTTGATAACGTGAACAACTTAACAATCCCGAATTCAATCAGTCAAGCATTGACTCACTTAAATCAGAACGTTAGATATATGGTCCCTTAGGTACGTCAGAGTTGCAGAAGACCGCATTTGTGTCACCTAATTTGTCCGTCCAAACTAAATAGGTTAAACCTATTAGTCAAGTTGTCTACAGTTGGGTAACCCAATCCCCGGAGTGAAATACGCTAATTCGTCTCCTGGAAGGAGTGCAGCCTGTTACCACTCTGAAAAAATGAACCGTCCTCGATTAAGAACACACTCTTCACTGTTGTCCTAAAGGTTCCTTTCCTTATTAACTTAACATACTTATTGATTGGCTGGTTGTTACGTCTTTTAATCACCCAACTACGCTATGCAAAAAAGAAGCTTTACCTAAAGAAATAGGTTGTACTGCAAAATGTGAAGTGAGGTTACTGGATCCTATAAACCGCTGATTGCTAGTCTGCCGAACACGACGGATCCCTAAAAATTAATAAAGCATGCCAATCGTTTAGTAAATGCTGTCTTTCTAAGTGTTGCAAATAGCTGGTTACAGATTCCTACAACATTCAAAAAATTAAATGTTCCTTCAACTCTTACTAAAAACATTTTATTACCTAAGAATTTTGGAAGAAGTATAAGTAAAGAAGAAAACAATTACTCAATTCCTAAGACAAATTTACTGCAAATGGTAGTTATCTAGAAACATTGAATTAATTAGGGTTACTACAGGTCAACGAATTTCAAGGTCAGCGAGAATTTGGTTCTTTTTTAAAAAAGACATAAGTTGGCCTTGCCATTCCCACTCTGAAGATGAATCTGAAACA
Source organism: Convolutriloba macropyga (assembly GCF_964194025.1). NCBI lineage: Eukaryota > Metazoa > Xenacoelomorpha > Acoela > Convolutidae > Convolutriloba > Convolutriloba macropyga. The sequence continues at coordinate 48,675,651 of NC_134482.1, forward strand.
GGTAGCTGAAGTTTGTTTGTTTCCCTTTATGCGAATGTTTTTTCGTGCATTTATTTTTCTTTTAACAGATCACTCTATGAAAGACGGCTGGTGCACAGGCACGCTCACGTTAAAACATCTGATTAGATTGTTTTTGAACAAGAAGCAATTTATGCTCAGTTCAGTTCCGTTTCTTATGCAAGAGATTAAATACGGAAAAAAGCTGAATTTTTTCGGAAAATCAATCATCCTCTCCAATGACTCGGGAAAAAAACAACTACTCGTTAAACAAACAAAACTTTTCAGGAATTGCATATTCTCAGTTTTGTTTGTGACCAAGCTTCTCCTTCACAAATTCTCAAAACTATTTTATAAAAAACTTTGTCAGATATGTTTGCAGAATATTTCTTTTATTTTTGTTAGTCTATTTGGGGTTGAATGATTGTTTGTGTGTACACGATGGTGCGTGGGTTTGTGTGTTTGTCGCCCGTACTTTGAAATTAATGCGTTTCGTTAATGAATCTCTGTGTACCAATTGAAAACAGTACTAAAAATGTCAAACCCGTAAAATTTTTGCCTTCAGTATGAAAAAAATTCGAGGGCAATTTAAATTGATCGACCAAAATTGTCAAGGCCTGGGATGCTCACAGTTGAAAGTTGTTGGACAGTATGACAGAAAAACTGAGAAAAAAATAGAAAAAACTGACTTCTCAGATCAAAGCTTAAAAACAACTTTTCTTTTACATGTAACGATTTTTGACACGCCTATTCTTTCTGAACTAAACTGTTGCTTCGTCTACCAGACCGACCATCTGTTTTTCATTCTGTTTTGAAAGATTCTGTCTAGCAATGTCTGTTTCTTCTCCCAGCGCCCTCTCCAATCCAACCCAGTACGGACAGTTAAAAAAAAATAAAAACCAATACCACCACAAAAATGTGTGTTTTTGAATGTACCCCTGAATGGCACGTGATTATCCAACCTCTAAACCTTCTGGCAACAAGTTGATAAGCCAGTCTCATAATTCCGCTGTGAACAGCCTCTGTCGATCTTGAGAAGCTATGACAGAATTAGAATTTCATCATCATGAGTATAATGAGCTTTTTTTATCCGCATTGAATAAGTTCATAATGTGCTGAGAAAAGATAGGTGTTCGATATAAACTGGAATAGCGTGATTATAATGCATGTCTTACGTGGAATTAATTACTGTCATCTTTTTCGGTTTCCTCTTCAGATTCATCAGTTTCCTTTTCAGTGAAAATTTTCACGATGATAACAAGAACGCAGAAATTGAGTCAAAAATATGAAAAAATGCGGAGGGTAACAATTGATTATTCTGAAATTTTGTTCGCTTCGTAACATGTTCACCCATGAATTGGCGTTACATTTGTTAGCGGATTCTATTCCCGTGTTCTTTTAGCTTCTCAACACAGTCGGATCAAAATGAGATGGCAGCGAGCTGCCGAAATAACGCACCAATTGGTGCAGGAAGACGTTGGAGTCAAAATTCACAGGGTTACAAGAGATAGGGCTGATATTTGAAAAACCAGAACTGTATCATCTATGATTGATACGCGGGGCGAAGTTCTCATTGGTGTTCGAGATGAGGATTTTCACTTCATAGAAGGTACTTGTTGACTATTTTTTATGTATTGAATTAATTGAATTAATTGAGGTATGTATTGAATTAATTGAGGTATGAACCGACTGAATTTGGTATTGAATTTGGGCAAATAGCAACTTTTGATTGTTTGTCAATTGAGCACATGAAGTATTCAAAGTATTTAAGTTTTTAGTGCTAATTAGGGAAGGAAGTCGAGACTTATTTGTGATTGACAAGTTAGACTGATTTAATTCATTGAATTCAGGTTAGGTTTGGTAAGCGAATGACACTTTTTTGGTATTTTGCGTCTCCAATTGTTGTATTTGAGACCCAATTTGTAGTGGAGATAAAATAGTATTCATACTATGCGATGCGAGTAAAGGATTATTTGGGTTATTGCAAGTGTGAATTGCAAATGACGTATTTGTGGCATGTGTATTCATGTGATTGTGGAATTAAAGAAGAGTTTTGCCGGGCGAGTGTTAATTGATTTTCAGAAAAAGCGTGCGCGCTATTCATGATCACTATTAAAAATAGTGTTGTTAGAGGGAATTGATTTTAGAAAACTAATTTGCTGGGCAACTGTTAACTGATTTTGAGTAAAGCGTGCTCGCTCTGCATGCCGACAATCTAAATTGGTATGGTTCGAGGAGGTGAAACTTGAATTATAATTTCGCGTGTCAAGTGTTGATTCATTTTGACAAAAACGTACTTGCATTGCGGCCTAACTAATGAAATTATAGTTCTGTTTTAGAGTTAATTTTGAAGTAGGATTTTGCGTAGAGAGTGGGTTAATTGTACCGGCGTTGCGGAATATATACTTAAAACTTTTTTATTCTTATTAAGCTGTTTAGTGTTAGGTATTTGCTTGTCAAATTGTTGCCTAAATAGAAATAAGTAAGTTGAACAGCAGAAATTTTTTACACAAGTTGAATTAATTTTGCATTTTTTTGTAATCTAGATAAAGTGGCAAACAAAATTCTTCGTCATGTTTTGAAATAATTTTTGCTGTTTGATAAGGATTACGAGATATATAATCTACGGAGCCCATCCCTCCAAGCAAATGTTCTGTTTTAAATTGGTAAGGTAGTAGGCGATCTACACAGCTTGATAAACGGCTATTGTATGATTTGTTAGATCCATGTTCTTTTACAAATGAAAGGAGAGCTCGATTATCAGTTAACATTGAAACTTCTTTTCCATAAAGATAGTTTTTAAAGTATTCTATAGACCAAACAATTTCAAGTTATTCTAGCTCGATAATGCTATAATGTTCTTTGCTACTATTAAAAAATCTAGAAGCAAGTTAAATTGGCTTCCAGCCGTTAACTTTTTAGTTGTTCCTTTGCTGCTCCAAGACCGGAACGACAGGCATCACATTTGATACGTGTTTTGATTTGCGGGTGTTTTCTGTATGATTTGCGATTGATGTTGTAATAGCATTGAATTGTTTAGTGTGTTCAACAGTCCAGGTGTATTTATTTGATTTGCTAAAGAGGGTGACAAAGTTGAGTTATGTTAAGAACAAGTTTGCTAATATAATGGACAGAGCCAAGACAGGAACGTAGTTTGTAATTGTATTAGATGGTTGAAGCAAAAAAATGCGGAAGTTGTAGATTCAATTGGCGATATTCCAGTTTGAGTATTTGTGTAACTTAAACACAAAATTTCTTGTTTGGCAAATTGACATTTGGGTAAGTTTATGCGGAGATTATCTGCGTCTAATTTTGACAAAATTGTTACAACTTGTTTCAATAACAAAATGATCTTCCCTCAAACTTTTACTTACAATTAGAATGTCATCCAAGAAACAGAAGTTGTTATTGAGACCGAATAGTGTATTGTCCAAGGCTTTTCGGATTTCGGCAGGCATCTCAGTAAGTCCATAAAAACCAGTTTTGACCCGATACGTGCCTATCATGTCACTCTTAACAATATTGAAATTGAGAAAAAAATTGGCGGTATCAGGAGGGAGTTTTCTTTAACTCTAGGCATATTTAAGATGATTGTTAGAACAGAAAATGTTGTCAGTTGGTTCTGTGTTATTATTTGTAGTAATTTGTGATATTAAATCTAAAAATTTTTCGATATCAGATTTTTGGTAGTTGTTTTTTCCATGGATTTATTAGGAAATTTGGAATCCAAAACTAATTTTTTAAAACTCTTTTGACTGTGATAACAACTGGGAAAAAAGTAGTGATCCGAACATTTATTAAGTTTTCTTTGTGTCCTGGTTGAAGTAGTCTTTTAATGTCTGTGTTGATTCTATCTTGTAAAAAAAGGGAGACTCTTCTTACATTTTGATTTCTCATTTTGAAGTTTTTATGAAATTTGATTTTAACATCATGTACTTTTGATCTACCAATACGTGAGATGATTTGAGGAAATTGATTTCCTATGCTTGTGTTTTGAATGGACATTGAGTAGTGATAGTGGTGACCATACAACCTTCGCAAGAACACAGAATTTGGGTTCTTGGTATCCCAAGAGCCTCAAACAGAACTCTACCAATGAGTGACTTGAGTTCATCTTATACTATCATGAATTCAGCATCTTTATTTCACCAACCATTACTCTCCACCGGCGTGTGCATCATTCCAATAATAGGTATTGTTTCATTCGCGAAAATTTTGAGATCTTGGTGAGGTAGTGTCGTTAACCATCGCGCAAGAGCAGAATTAGTAACAACGTCAGCAGCAAGTGATTCTTTTAAAACACTACATGCACTGCCAGAATTGATATGTAGACCGACTTTTGTATTCCCGATTTGCAAAGTCGTGTTTTTTATTCAATTTAAAGAGTATTGCTTCCTATGCTAGCCACAGTGTTCTCATCAGAAATGACTCAATTGAATCAACATTCCCGGTTATAATTTGTATTTTGAATTGCGTTAACAGATTTATCAGCAATGTCGTCATCAATAAAATTTACATGAGGTTGAGATGGATTGGAGGGAACAGATTTTGGTTTTCGGCAAACTCGAGAAATTTGGTTTTTAAAACCACAGTTGCCGCATGTATTCCCTTTTGCAAGACATCTATCCTTGTGAGTTGCCGACAAACTAAGGCCACAGTTTCGACACAGTTGATTTGTTTGCCGTGTTGGGGTCTGAAGAATTTGCCGTTGACTTTGGTTACGAAATGGCCGTTTTGGTATTATTGCGTTCACTTGAAAAGCGGGTTGATTGCTCGAAATTTGTGATTCCACTGTCCGAGTTCAATCTTGATGGCCAAACGTAATACATGAGAAGGCTCGATAGTTTCCTTAAGGAGTTCTTTTTGAATTTCAGAGTCCTGCATATGTGCAATAAAAAGGTCTATTATCATTTTAATTTCTTGATTCACGAGTTCACAGTTTTCTGACACTTTATTTATTTTGGCAAAGAAATGTTCTGTTAATTGTCCATTTGATTGTTGGGTGATGAAGAGTGTATACCTGTCAAAAGTATTATTGCGTCGGCGGATAAATGTGTCCTCCATGATTTTCCACAGTTCTACCGTTGTCAATGTATCCATTTTGAGGTGCGGGTTTCTGCTGCATGTATTTCGACTCCCTTCAATGCCCAGACTGAGGTCAGCTCGTTTCCCTGGTGTATCACTCCTCATGACTCTCATTTCAAGTTGTTTTTTACACCGATTCTCGCAGTTCATTTGCAGCTGTGCGTTTCTAGCTAGACGTTCTCGTTCTGATTGAACAGGAGAACCGGTGATTGTATTTTCATAAATTGGCTCTAAAGGGAGTTGAACATTTTCAAGTTTGGGTGCGATATACGTATCCAATGTAATGTTCTCTTTTGCATGGAGAACCAATTTCGCCCGCATTTGCCATGTTTCCCACTTTAAAGGGGGATCTGGTGTGGATTTCTACCAAAAGGATTCAATGCCAAGTGGGGTTCGTTTTGATTTGCTGGCTGCGCCATGTGGTACTCAATCAATGTTGTGTACTTGATTCGCAATTCAAATCACTGTTAGAAATTCTGTTATGCTAACTTGTGCGGCGGGGGCACTAAACACAATTTCATGTTTGAATTGGCTTAGCGAATCGCCAATTTTTCACTTGTCTAGTTTACTAAGTAAGTGAATTTGTTTGTCAAAAAAATAAGTAAATCTGTGTAAAGAAGTTCTGTGTTATTATTTGTAGTAATTTGTGATATTAAATCTAAAAGTTTTTCGATATCAGACTTTTGGTAGCTGTTTAGGAAATTTGGAATCCAAAACTAATTTTTTAAAACTCTTTTGACTGTGATAACAACTGGGAAAAAAATAGTGATCCGAACATTTATTAAGTTTTCTTTGTGTCCTGGTTGAAGTAGTCTTTTAATGTCAGCGTTGATTCTATCTTGTAAAAAAAGGGAAACTCTTCTTACCTTTTGATGTTTCATTTTGAAGTTTTTATGAAATTTGGTTTTAACAACATGTACTTTTGATCTACCAATACGTGAGATGATATGAGGAAATTGATTTCCTATGCTTGTTTTTTGAATGGACATTGAGTAGTGATAGTGGTGACCATACAATCTTCGCCAGAACACAGAAATTGGGTACTTGATATCCCAAGAGCCTCAAACAGATCTCTACCAATGAGTGACTTGAGTTCAACTTATACTATCATGAAATCAGCATCCTTATTTCACCAACCATTACTCCCCAACGGCGAGTGCATCATTCCAATAATAGGTATTGTTTCATTCGCGAAAATTTTGAGATCTTGGTGAGGTAGTGTCGTTAACCATCGCGCAAGAGCAGAATTAGTAACAACGTCAGCAGCAAGTGATTCTTTTAAAACACTACATGCACTGCCAGAATTGATATGTAGACCGACTTTTGTATTCCCGATTTGCAAAGTCGTGTTTTTTATTCAATTTAAAGAGTATTGCTTCCTATGCTAGCCACAGTGTTCTCATCAGAAATGACTCAATTGAATCGACATTCCCGGTTATAATTTGTATTTTGAATTGCGTGAACAGATTTATCAGCAATGTCGTCATCAATAAAATTTACATGAGGTTGAGATGGTTTGGAGGGAACAGATTTTGGTTTTCGGCAAACTCGAGAAATTTGGTTTTGAAAACCACAGTTGCCGCATGTTTTCCCTTTTGCAAGACATCTATCCTTGCCAGTTGCCGACAAACTAAGGCCAGTTGCGACACAGTTGATTTGTTTGCCGTGTTGGGGTCTGAAGAATTTGCCGTTGATTTTGGTTACAAAATGGCCGTTGTGGTAATATTGCGTTCACTTGAAAAACGGGTTGATTGCTTGAAATTTCTGATTCCACTGTCCGAGTTCAATCTTGATAGCCAAACGTAATACATGAGCAGGCTCGATATTTTGCTTAAGGAGTTCTTTTTGGATTTCAGAGTCCCGCTTATGTGCAATAAAAAGGTCTCTTATCATTTTATTTTCTTGATTCACGAGTTCACAGTTTTCTGACACTTTATTTATTTTGGCAAAGAAATGTTCTGTTAATTGTCCATTTGATTGTTGGGTGGTGAAGAGTGTATAACTGTCAAAGGTATTATTGCGTCGGCGGATAAATGTGTCCTCCATGATTTTCCACAGTTTTACCGTTTTCAATGTATCCATTTTGCGGGTTTCTGCCGCATGTATTTCGACTCCCTTCAGTGCCCAGACTGAGGTCAGCTCGTTTCCCTGGTGTATCACTCCTCATGACTCTCATTTCAAGTTGTTTTTGACACCGATTCTCGCAGTTCATTTGCAGCTGTGCGTTTCTAGCTAGACGTTCTCGTTCTGATTGAACAGGAGAACCGGTGATTGTATTTTCATAAGTTGGCTCTAAAGGGAGTTGAAAATTTTCAGGTTTGGGTGCGATATACGTATCCAATGTAATGTTTGCCATTTTCCCACTTTAAAGGGGGATCTGGGCTGGATTTCTACCAAAAGGATTCAATGCCAAGTGGGGTTCGTTTTGATTTGCTGGCTGCGCCATGTGGTACTCAATCAATGTTGTGTACTTGATTCGCAATTCAAATCACTGTTAGAATTTCTGTTATGCTAACTTGTGCGGCGGGGGCACTAAACACAATTTCATGTTTGAATTGGCTTAGCGAATCGCCAATTTTTCACTTGTCTAGTTTACTAAGTAAGTGAATTTGTTTGTCAAATAAATAAGTAAATTTGGCGATTGATGGCAAGATTCAAAACAAGAAGAGTGAAACCAGCTACATATTGGGTTCACAGAAGTCACAACACATATGAACAAAAATTTCCCTACGCAGGAAATAGGGTAACAGACTAACACTAGAAATGATATAGGGTAATCTATAATTTTAACATGACTTTTAACACATGTCCTTCTGGATTAAGCACAATCAATAATCAAGTACCTCGTATAGGAAATTTACTGCACTAGAATAGACGACTATGTACAATAGGTTCAAAGAACTGCTCTAGTACTTGCCATATTTGGCAACGGGAACAATTTGTACATAATTGCGTTGTAAATAGCCCACATCAGCTTACATATATTGATATATAGACAGATTTGAGATTTTTAATTTTTCATCCTGATATGGACCATAAACATTTTCGACTTTTCGTTCATCCTGGAAATTTTGATTTCAGTTATCATATTAACTTTTTTTAGTTGTACCCCCGACCATCACAAATAAGCTCTTACATGCTTATTATTTAACACTTACTTGTAAAACTACCAATCCTTATTCGCATTCCATATTTCACTAAAACTATATTGTTTTTTGGAATTGTTCAATTGTTAAATGAAATGGACTAAAATTCACCGACTCGGTCATTTAAAATTGGTCGTTGACATCTGCGAACCAAAAAACAATACCACCATGGGCTTTAAGTTCATTAACGCTACAATTAGAATCACTCCGTTCTGTCACGTTTCAATCTAAAAAAAACAAAGCAGTTAAATAAAAATAGACTACGAATGGCTTGGTGGGAATTTCATGTTGAAATGACAAAGATTAATGTAAAAAGGTAGAAAGGCAACCCCGGTTTAGAACTCTACTTATGAAAAAATTTTATGTTTCTAGTGGGGGTGGGGGTTTGACTATAAATACACAGTCCAGCACTTAGTTAAAGTCTAGGTAAAGTCTTTTCATGTCTCCAGCTAAGTCTTTTCATAGCCAATTATTGGCGAGTACGGTGTTTTAATGGGTCGAGAAAAGTCTTTTCATAGACTAATATAGTCAAGCACGGTCCTTTCATGGTCGAGCAAGGGTCTGTTCATAAGCCAAATAAACATTTTAAACATCTTTTTATAGCAGTACTGTCGGAAAATTATCTCAAGTTGATTGAAAAAACCAACTTTTGAGATTTTCCAGTGTGTTCTGGGTGTGTTTCCCTCCTACTTCTCTCAACCGGGCTGGGGACCGGCTATAGCGGAGTTACAAACAAACAACTATAGGAGAATTGAGCAGATCACTAGAAAAAAACTAGGCTCGAAAAGCTCTCTCCAAAACAGACAACTTTATAAAATGACAACTATAAATGACCATTAATTTTGCATTACAATTCAAATAGTACTGGTAGTCTGGGATAATTTGAACAATTTGGTTCACTTTGAACAACTCCTTGATCCCATAAAAAAGACCTATTTTTAAAATTCGTTATCCGCAAAATTTGCAAATTTCCGTATGAAAAACTAACTTTTTTCCTAGACAAGCTATAACAAAAATACTTTTCGTTGTAGACTCTATATCCAAAGGGAATACCATACCAATTTTGATTTCCTTTGAACAACTTAAAGGACCTAATCAAAAAGACCTATTTTTAAAGTTACTCATTTGAAACAATCGCAAATTTCCGTATGAAAAACTAAATTTTTTCCTAGACAAGCTATACCAAAAATTCTTTTTGTCGTAGACTCTATATACACAGGGGATACTCCACACCGAATTTGGTCCACTTTTGGACAACTTTAAGACCTAATCAAAAAGACTTATTTTTAAAATTACTTATTTGAAATAATCAAAAACTTCCGTATGAAAAACTTACTTTTTGCCAGGCAAACTATACCATAAATTCTTTTTGCTCTACAATCTAGGTGCCCATGGGATACTCCACACCGAGTTTGGTTTAATTTGGACAACTCTATAACCTAATCAAAAGACTTATTTTTCAAGATTATTTAAAATTCGCAAATCGCGAAATTCGCAAATTTCCGTATGAACAACTAACTTTTTCCTAGACAAGCTATACCAAAAACTCTTGAACAACTCGTTGATCCGATGAAAAATACTTATTTAAAAAATTACTTATTCAAAGTTTTTGGGAAATTATACGAAATTTCCATATGAAGAACTAACTTTTTTGCTAGGCAAATGATACCAAAAAATCTTTTTATTTTACAATCTACCTATACAGGGGATACTCCATACCACGTTTGGTTCAATTTGGACAACACCTTGACCCGATTAAAAAGGCCCATTTTTAAAATTTGTTTTTTGCGAAATTCGCAAATTTCCCTATGAAAACCTAACTTTTTTTGCTAGGCACGCTATAGCGAAAAACCTTGTTGTTTTATCCTAATTACAATGGTAATACACCATGCCGAGTTTGGTTTGATTTGGACAACTCCTTGACCCGATGAAAAAGACTTTTTTAAAAAAATTACAAATTCAAAGTTTTTCGGACATTAAAGGAAATATCCGTATGAAACACTAACTTTTTTGCTAGGCAAATTATACCAAAAAATCTTTTTATTTCTCTACACTCTACCTGTTTAGGGGATACTCCATACCAAGTTTGGTTCAATTTGGAAAACTCTTTGGCCCGATGAAAAAGACCTATTTTTACAATTCTTTATTTGCGAAATTCCCAAATTTCCATATGAAAACCTAACTATTTTCTTAGACAAGCTATACCAAAAATTCTTTTTTTAGACTTTAAGTACAGAGGGGACACACCATACACAGTTTGGTTCAATTTGAATAACTTCTTGACCCAATGATAAAGACCTATTTTTAAAATTCGTTACTCGCGAAATTCGCAAATTTCCGTATTAAAACCTAACGTTTTTTTTTGCTAGGCAACCTGTAGAAAAAATTCTTGTTGCTTTACACTCTAGGTACCCCTGATATACTCTATACCCAGTTTAGTTTGATTTGAACAACTCCTTGACCCGATGAAAAAGACATATTTTTTAAAATTCTACAATCGCAATTTATACGAAACAATCGCAAATTTCCGTATGAAATACTAACTTTTTTCCTAGACAAGCTATAACAAAAACTCTTTTTGTTTTAGACTTTAAGTACAGAGGGGATACACCATGCAGAGTTTGGTTCAATTTGAATAACTTCTTGAATCAGTGAAAAAGACCTATTTTTAAAGTTCGTTATTCGCGATTTTCAAAAATTTCCGTTAGAAAAAATAACTTTTTTCAAGGCAACATATAGCCAATACTTTTTGTCCTAAACTCTACCTACACGGGGATGCTCCATAACGCGTTTGGTTTGATTTGGACAATTCTTTGACCCGATGAAACAAACCTATTTTTAAAAACCGTTTTTCGCGACATTCGCAAATTTCCGTATGAAATATTTATTTTTTTCCTAGGCAAATTATAGCAAAAATTCCTTTCGTCCTACGCTTCAACTAAAAAGGGGAAGTTCTTTACGGAGTTTCGTTTGATTTGCACATACTCCTACATAGACCATCGAATCATTTGAATAGGTCCTTAACTTCTTGAAAATGCTTGTAGTTAGTTTCTTGAGCGCAAAGTTTGACAACGTATTGCAGACTCTCCCACACCAGGATCAAATTGTTTTGTATACCCAGTATTATTCTTTTGTGTGTAAGAAAATAACAAATTCTCCAACACATCTTCAAACAAATTTGAAAGTTTGCGTACTGGAAAATAAATTTGAAAAGCTATCTTTGCTACTATGCAAGAAACAATCCTACTCAATCCCTGATTAGTTTAAAAATTTTCTTTCCAAAACTTCATTCTAATCTAGATTAGTCACAGTAAAAGTTACAGCTACGATCAGGTTACAATAAAAAAAGAACTTAAATATAATTTTTTCAAAAAAAAATGACACATATATGATATGTGTATGGTCACTCTAATCAACAATGACATCAGCATTCATTATTCATGTTCAAAATGTGCATTAGTTTAACCAGGTGTAGATTTTCCTGAAAAACAAGTTGAATAAGCCTTGAAGTAATGGACGAAACAGGAACGCCAATATATTTCTCGATTTCCTCTACAATATATCCAAAGACAGAACGAGTAATTGTGTTTTGGTGATTTACAAGTCTGAGCCGACGTATAATACTGAAAATCTTTAGGCATAAATCTTTGCTATCTTCAGTTTCGAAGAAGAAATCAATTTCTCCAACCACAGTTTCATCCAAAACAATGCAAACAAACTTGTCTGCCCTTTTACTTTTGGTGTAAACTGTAGATGTGAGGTAGAAATCAGTAAATAAACGACCGAAAATTCTGCAACCTGGATTTTCGGCCTCAAATGATTGCGACTCAGTAGTGTTTTTCAAACTAAACGTATCGTCGAATTTCCTTCCTCTGCTACTATCCAGACAAGACGACAAGCAGCCCTCATCGATCTTGAGTGTTCCAAGGATCTTGTTCCGAATAGAGCGCGTTACTAAGAGATCGCAGTGGTTAGTAGTTCCAGTAATAGGACAAATTAAGCGATGATTGGCTGCTTCAAACATTGATGCTGATGTAGCCAACAGCGGTCCAATGTTCTGTGCTTGCCACGCCAAATGTGTAAGAAATTAAAATTTATTGATTCCATTTGATTGTTTTTTTTCGTTCATGCTCAAGCAAAACTCGTTCAAAAGAACATCGCATTGAGCTGCTTACATCGCAACTTTCGTATACAGAGCGCACTGCATAAATCAGTTTATTGAGGTCTTCAGTATCGCTAATGCGATCTTCGCCGAAAAAGTATTGAGGGAAAACAATAGGTGCCAAATACAAAAGGTGGACCTTAAATTCTTTTGCTTTGAACGTGGCTATGTCTTTTAGCGGACGATTTTTTCGCGTGAATTCTTTAGAGGCTTCAATTCTGGAGAGAAAAAGACCAAATTCCACCTTTTTGTCATGACGTAATATTTCGTAATAGAGAAGGAGAAGTTCTTTAGCAAAACCCAAAAACACCTGGTGCACTACTTCATTAGGAGAAGTCAAAGGCTGATTCGGTATCAATGAGAAAACAGTACTCCTGCCCTTGACACCTTGGGTTTCTCTTTCAAAATCCGATCAGCGGCCATTTTTTGCTTTAAAACGTTCTTGACTGCCATTCTCTAAACCTTACAAGTCCGCCATATGCAACTCCAGCGATCTCAAGACAATTGCTTCATCGTGAGGGTATCAATGAGATCCATGAACATGAACACCTCTTTGAAGGCACAATGTACAGCCGTAAAATCCATTGCACTGCTTTATATTCAGGATCTTTGCTTTGCCAACGAGATCGGCAATCAAAAGTATAGGATTGAGTTGATCAGTGATTTTTTACCCTGAAAATTGATGACAACTGATTTCTGCATTTCTCTTTGCAAGAAGTCGAAAATATCGTTGAAATTTGGATGGCTATTGCCAACATATAATGCAGCCACTGTAAGACTCTTGAAACGTTGCCGCTGGAATTGTGGCAAATCAGCAATCGCAATGAACACTGGCCAGGCTGACAGAGTGGGAGACTTGCAAACAGTTGCTCCATCAGCATTGAGAATCAAGCTTACTCTAATTGCATTCTCTTCAATTTCGAACTTTGAATCAAGAGGCCCTGACTGGACTGTCCCTCTTCGGCGTAGTTTAACAATAACAGAAATTTCTTTTCAATAATTGCGTGTAAAAGATTTTTAAAATCAAGAAAAATGAGTTCTTCATTATCCAATTTTTGATGCGATTGCTTGTAACTGGCTGCTTCAGTTGACAATTTACTCTTTAAGAACCACGGAAAAATAGTTTGATTACCAAATAAAGATTGGTCTCTTTTCAACAAGTCAGTCAAAAGTGCATCTGAACCGTTGTTCCACTATCGATAACAAAGAAGCGGCCAAATTTCCAGAATTCACAGGAAACACTTCACTTATTTTTACATTTTCCTTGCTTAGAACAACTTCTTGGTGATTTTGGGTCTCTTCTTCATCATCACTTTTGTTGCCAAAGTTGTCGATGTCAGTCTCCTCTGCATCACGGAGGTCTTCCAAACTCAATCTCATCTTCAACGTAGTCTGAGTCGCACAAACCTGAGTCAGAACCATCATCACTCTCCGATGCCCATTGTTCAACCTCAGAGATTGGACGGTTGTGTATCGCGAACGCTCTTAAATCGCCGAACCATTCTTCTTTTACGTTCTGATGAGAAACTTGATGACTCAGGTTTTTGTGAGTGAAGATATTTACACAGGCAATCGCAGTTTCCTAACCCAAACACATCATCGTTATAGTAAGTACAAAGCTCGTCTCCAGGAGAAATATATCGCAACGCACGTAGTCTTACACAAGGTCTCCCTCTGAAACCTCTTTTCATGTAGAAATCACAATTCGGTCTACAGGAATGGTTAGCCCAGCGTGCAACATCAACAAGGAGCTTTTCACCCTCCATAACAGACCAATTGCCGAAGTCTTTCTCAGGGGGGATTTTAACAAGCAAACCAACTGAGCTTTGAATTTCTCCCACTTTTATTCTTTTCGAACCGTTCCGGAGACAAAAACCACCGTAGCTATCTGGTTCAATCTTCAGGTCATCAGAAAAAGCGGCCTTATACACTGCTTCTAAATCATCAAAGATTTGTTTGAATCTTTTGTTATTTTTGATCTCTAATTCAAAATCTTTTTCAGGCAACAATTCGGTCAAAATTTTCGGGCACTCGTTGTATTTGGCGAGAAACTTGATTGAAAGAAAGCCTTCAGCTTGCGCAGAGTAATCTGCGTAATCTATTTGTTCATAGGCAACATGCAGGGAAACTGAAGAAACAGTTGCACATTAGGAACACTGTCGCAGTAATTTCTAGTTTTTGATCTCTTTGGTTTAGGTTTTTTGATCAGCCTACGATTAATTGATTTAATTTGAAACTTTAATATGAAACGTATTTTATCGGTACCAATCTTCTCAAAGCAAAAAAAGTACTTCAAGCATTAACCAATTTTTTTTTAAAAAATTGCAGATTACAAAGCAACATTTTCAAGCTTTTTAATTTTAAAAAAATCAGCTGGGGTTCATTCGATGATTAACCTTGACGTAAAATTGAGAAAAATTTTAATCTCTAAAAAGTACTCAACTGTTAAAAAAGGGCAATTCGGCGATATATTAGGACAAACATCAGGAAACGATTACTATCTCATCATCACAATTTATCAAACAATTTTGCCAAACATTAGCTCAAGGCAAAATAAACCATCTTCAAACTGAAATTAATTTATATGTAAACTGACAGAATCTAATTTTTTAAAAGCTAATCACACAAATATAAGCAAATTGGAAAAAAATTATCCGTAATTTACCTCAAATGTTACCTCACAATTTTTTACTGAAAATCAAACTTTTCATATCTCTTCATCAGTTACTTTCAGCATTCCATTTAATTTTAACATCAGGCAATGACTCTGCAAGCTCAATCAGGATTTCCACCAAGGGGAAAACTGCATCGTCTTGTTCATATGTCATTTGAACTTGCGAAAACCAGGCCCAAAACCGTTGGAATTCCACCGCATTAGGAAAAAACTCCACAATAATAGCTTCGTAATCGGTGGAATTAACAATCATAGCAAGCTTTTCGAAAGAATTGGCAATAGAAAAAGGCGACTGAAAGCTGAAGTGAACCTGAAACTGAACAACTTCAAATTGGTCCAACAAAAAGGTTCCAGGAACATCAATGAGCGCGCAAAAATTCTTTTTGCACTGAAAAACTTGAAATATATTTATTCGAACATCAAAACGAGCTGTTTCTCCCAGTTTTTTTTACGTTAGCAGTCAAATGCTGATAAGCCGTCAGTTAAATCGCAGTGTCTAATTTCTTCCAAAAAATCTGTGAGCATAATTAGAAGCCTCAGACATAAAGTAAGACAATCAAAAAAACCTTCCGCAGATTAAGAGGCAATGTGGATCAACATTATAGATTTTCAAAAAGCTGATTAATTCAACAATTTTTCTTGACGTAAAATCTAAAATGAGTGCAAGCTTTAAAACTACTCATTTTTTTTTGAAAAAAGAGCAATTTTGTTAAATAACGTAAATCTTATAACAAACATCAGGCAACAATAAGTAACAATGGAAACTGCAGGCAATGCTGATGACTAGGTAAAAAATGAATCACTGTCAATTTGTGTCCAAAATAAACTCAATTGAAATCACTAAAGTTTTCTCAACAATAGCTTGTTTCAACTCCAACTAATTTTCCTTCCTTGTCTTTTAGTTGTGAATAGTTTTTTCGTCAGTTGGGCTCCCTCATTGTATCGTCATTGTTTTCCCTCATCAAAAATGACTTTCGCTCCCTGCCAGCTTGATTTGCCGCATCTCTAGCTTTTCGGTAAATTAGACGTGGAGTGAGTGGATACTTTTGATGAACCACATCTGCAAAAAAACAATCCTTTTTTGCTCTTTATGCAACATTTTCAATTGCGAAGACAAAATTAGTCATGAAATATTCACAAGTCACAAATTATTTAAGATAAATGGCAGATAATCAGAAGAATTTGTGTCATAATTGGATTAGCCATGAACTGGTTGTCAAACTCTGAACAAGATCAAAAATCATCCGCGAATGAACCTTTATTTGGTGTGGTCATAATTTTAATTAATGTTTGAAGTAGTTATAGCAAGAGTTACGGTATATATAAAAAAACAGAATACCATAAAAACTTCCGGGTCAAAGTTGGATCTGCTTCAATCCGATTTGGTGAATTTTGGGCCTCGATAATGTCATCAACCAGACTGTTTGCGCCAAAAAATGCTTTTCTCAATGCTCGTCCGAGGTGTGATGCAAACTCATCTGCTGTACGTGCTTGCATCAACTCAACGCCCAAGTTAACTACCGGTGCAACTGAGTTGTCTCTCAGAAGGCCCTTGTCTAAATCCACACTCAGGAAGCCAGCAGCTTGCAGCAAATGGATCTCCTCTAACTCGGCGATCTGTAAAATTTCGGCTCCATTGAGAGAATCAAATCTCTGGAATATTCAACATTCAGAATGATTTTCGTTCAGATACGTCATCAGGAATGTAGAGAGAGTAAAACGTGTAAAACACTCAATTTCAAAATTGAATTTGATTAGATCTAAAAAAAACTCATAATCTCACCTTTTCATCAAACAAGCAGCCATCTTTTTCTTCGACCTATCATGTCTTCTCTTGATAACGTCAAAAATCTCTCTCGCTTGCTTAGCCCGTTTTTCGTGGGCAAGAAGAAAATCATTAAAGTGTTCGCCGCTGCAGTTTGTGTTTTCTTCATCCGTAACTGGAGCCACCTTATTCGCTTGACTCTGCCTTATTAATGGGACTTCTGGTTTGCTGGTAGAAACGGGGAGTAAGCTGTGTGCAATCCCCGAATGCCCGGGTGAGCTTCAAGAATTCTTTGATTGCGAGCAGGTCATTGGTTGGGCTTCACATAAATTGCGCTGGCAATTACGAGATTTATCAACAGTCTTCGTTTTCATGCCGAGGGAAGTTTTCTTTGCGTCAGAATTCATTTTCAATTTCTTCTTCTCTCGTGAAGCTTAATCAGGAGCCCCCTTCATGAACTTCGCATCTACTTCATCATCTTTAAGAAAAACCCTAACAGTTGAACCTGCCACAAGACCTAATTTCTGATCCAGTGTGAATCCAAGGGGCCAAACTTTAGATTCAACTCTACAAGTAAACGTTTCATCATCAAAGACCAAAAGGAATGTCGTATCTAAATTTGCCTTCCTCAGCTTCCAATTAGCATCCTCCTCGGATCCAGAACTGTAGTATGGTACAGTGATTACTCTCCCTGTTCTAGTATGAGACATAATGTTTGAAGAAATGAACAGAGCAGTTCTAAAAATTAGGAACCTATGAAGAAATTTGTTCAAGAAGCAAGAAAGTCTTGACAACTGATATAATAACGTCAGAACTTTTGCTCAATGTCAATCTTCACACGTTAAAAATTGATAGTCTCCGCTAGTCTAAAACTAAGCTAGGCTTCTCGGAAAACAGCTAGGCTAACTAAAATTCAACTAAGATTTCAAGTTATTTTTAATAGTTTAAAAAATTAACAGTTTGCTGACAAATCAGGCTATTTATAAACAACAAGGCTCTCTGCAGATAATTGAATCCTGATTCCAATTGCAACTATGCTAAAGCTAAGTAAGTAGGGTATGCATTTAACTAATTCAAATCTCAGCACATATCCTTATTTCACTTAAATTCTAAAAAAAAAATTAATAGAATCATTGTTCCTCTGTGTAATAAAGAATTCGAGCTGCATCTTTTCGTGATTTTAATCTTGGGTTTGTCCGCCCTTCTTTTTCGCCATTAGTTCTTTTTTCATTGTTTTTGCCTCTTCAGTGTATTGCTCTGATACATTCACACGTGCCCTGGCATTGAGAAAAGCCTTGTTCGCAGCATTGATTGCAGACTTGAAAAACCTTCGGATATTTCTCTTTGGGGAATTTCCTCTGCACCGACCCTGAATACCAAACGGTAAAAAACACCTGAACACTTAAGAATTTGCGGCACGCAACAGATTGATATAGAGATTAAAGATTTCTTTTTTCAGTTTTTTGGTTAGATATTAGACAGCAAAACCGATGGCAAATCAATATTGAGTTTCCTTCGTGAAGGTTTTTTGTCTATTCAGTTTTATGTCCACAACTAGCCTTTTGAGTTTTTAAGATTGTGCATAGATGAAATTAGTATGACTTACGGAGAAATTTGAGCACGAGATCACTGGGAGCACTTCCTTCTTTGCTTTTTCTCCGGGGTAGGATCATTACATCTGAGAGTCCATCTTTGCCAAACACGCTGGTTCGGAGCAACAGTCCGAAATGCTCCAGTTTATGACCAATGTATACATGATCCAAGTCGCGACCATCGATTCCAAACTGTTTTTCTGTTTTTTTTCTCTACTTGTGCAAAGAGACCACTTTCGTCAGCAAGCTCGATGTCATCTAATTGGCCAGTGGTTTCTGGGTTCTCTGGCAATGGATCGAAGCGCCTTATGCAGTCACTCACCTGTTAAACAATTGCAAAGAGTACTAATAAATGTCAATTTCCTCGTTTACTGATGGTTTTCTCTGATACCGTTCCTTTTACTCCGTGTTAAAGAACAAAAAGACACGAAGTCCTTGCTTGAAAGGAAGACTCACCGCTTCGCTCAATGCGCTCTTCGTTTTAGCCATTTTTCTCATGTTGTCCTTTAATGCTGCTTCAAAGATAATGCTCATCTGGTGCATCTCATTCTTGGCACTGAGACATCTTTCAGACAATAACTTGTGTTTCCTGCAGCACTAGAACGTAAAGATAGTTGGCTTACATACATTTTGAAGGTTGTCCGCAACACGGGTACCTTTTAGAGCGCTTCACAGACGTAACATTACTTTCGTGAAATATCATTTGAAAGCAGTTTTAAGGAAACAAAGCATGGCTCGCAGTACATTTAGTAACTAACATCAACAGGTTTGAGCTTCTCATTTTGTTGATTGATGACAGATGAAGTTTTCTCGGCATTTGTGATGGAAATTTCAGCGTCCAGGGACAAATTGTTGACTTCGATCACAGTTCTCTCACCATCTGAGGGGGCATTGCGATAAAGTTTTATTCTGTAACTGTCCTCCAGCTCTTTCAAACTCGTAAGTTCTTGCTTGATAACAACGTATTCTTTACCGACGCCATCGGGTAAAAAAGGGGCGTGTCATTTTCTTTTGTGAATAGTTTGTCACACGCTGAGGCGGTTTCACCCCATATGGGGTCATCCGCAAAAATGATGCGCAAGTCGTCCTTAGCAGTAAAAAGAATTAGCCATTGGTTTGGGAGAGGCATCTGGTCACTAAAATCAAATAGGCAATCTATCGTCAGTTTCAAGGAAGATAGACAGAATCCATCGAAATGATAACCCTACAAACTAAAAATTAAAAAAAAATTATAAACATTAGAACTATACTGACAAAATAACACAAATTAAAAAGTGAGTGCCACAGTAAAATTAGAACCAGCAAGCGGTTACTTCTAAATTGTTAGTCTTTTTTTGAATAACGCTTTTGTTAAGACCAAGAAATTCCCAAAGCACAAAGCCAAAAATCAACCACCTTAGTTGAATTGAAATTATTTTGTAAGAAATTCAAAACTCTCCGGGCACTGTGACAGACGTAGGCAGCAAACCCGCAGATCAGCAATTTGGTAGAGATAATATTGTTTCGTGCGTAAGAAAGCAACAAACTCTCTAGGCATTGTGAGACGCAGGCAACAAACCCGCTAATCAGCTTATTAAATAGAGATAATATTGTTTTGTGCAAAAGAAAGCAGCAAACTCTCTAGGCACCATGATAGATGCAGGCAACAAACCCGCGAATCAGCTACTTTGGTAGAGATAATATTGTTTTGTGCGTAAGAAAGCAACAAATTCTCTAGGCACTGTGAGACACGCAGGCAACAAACCCCCTAAATTAGCTACTTTAGTAGAAATGATATTGTTTTGTGCGTAAGAAAGCAACAAACTCTCTAAGCACTGTGAGACGCAGGCAACAATCCCGCGAATCAGCTACTTTAGTCGAGATATTATTGTTTTGTGCGTAAGAAAACAACAAACTCTCTAGGCACTGTGAGATACGCAGGCAACAAACCGGCAAATCTGCTACTTCAGTAGAGATGATATTGTTTTGTGCGTAAGAAAGCAACAAACTCGCGAATCAGCTACTTTGGAAGAGACAATATTCTTTTGTGCGTAAGGAAGCAACAAACTCTCTAGGCACTGAGAGACACAGGCAACAAACCCGCGAACCCGCTAATTGAGTAGAGATAATGTTGTTTTGTGCTCAATAAAGCAGATAACTCTCTAGGCACTATGATAGATGCAGGCAACAAACATGCGAGACAGCTACTTTGGTAGAGCTAATATTGTTTTGTGCGTAAGAAAGCAACAAACTCTCTAGGCACTGTGAGACACGCAGGCGAGAAACCCCACAAATCATCTACTTTAGTTTTGATGATATTATTTTGTGCGTAAGAAAGCAACAAACTCTAGGCACTGTAAGAGACGCAGGGAACAAACCCGCGAATCGGCTACTTTAGTAGGGATGATTTTGTTTTGTGCGTAAGAAAGCAACAAACTCTTTAGGCACTGTGAGAGACGCAAGAAACAAACCCACGAATCAGCTGACTCAGTAGTGATGATATTGTTTTGTGCGTAAGGAGCAACAAACTCGCGAATGAGCTACTTTGGTTGAGATAATAATGTTTTGTGCGTAAGAAAGCAACAAACTCTCTAGGTATGTGAGACACGCAGGCAACAAACCCAAAAATCAGCTACTTTAGTAGAGATAATATTTTGTGCGTAAGAAAGTAATAAACACTCTAAGCACTGAGACGCAGGCAACAAACCCGCGAATCAGCTTCTTTAGTCGAGATATTATTGTTTTGTGGGTAGGAAAGCATCAAACTCTCTAGGCACTAAGAGGTACGAAGGAATCAAACCCGCGAATCAGCTACTTCAGTAGAGATGATATTGTTTTGTGCGTAAGAAAGCAACAAACTCACGAATCAGCTACTTTGGTAGAGATGATATTGTTTTTTTGCGTAAGAAAGCAACAAACTCTCTAAGCATTGTGAGACCTAGGCAACAATCCCGCGAATCAGCTACATTAGTCGAGATATTATTGTTTTGTGCGTAAGAAAGCAACAAACTCTCTAGGCATTGTGAGACGAAGGCAACAAGTCCGCGTATCAGCTACTTTAGTCGAGATATAATTGTTTTGTGCGTAAGAAAGGAGCAAACTCTAGGCACTGTAAGAGACGCAGGCAACAAACCCGCAAATTGGCTAATTTAAAAGAGATGATAATGTTTTGTGCGTAAGAAAGCAACAAACTCGCGAATCAGCTACTTTGGTTGAGATAATATTGTTTTGTACGTAAGAAAGCAACAAACTCTCTAGGCACTGTGAGACACGCAGGCAACAATTCCACATATCAGCTACTTTAGTAGAGATAATATTTTGTGCGTAAGAAAGCAATAAACTCTCTAATCACTGAGACGCAGGCAACAAACTCGCAAATCAGTTACTTTAGTCGAGATATTATTGTTTTGTGCGTAGGAAAGCAACAAACTCTCTAGGCACTGTGAGATACGCAGGCAACAAACCCGCGAATCAGCTACTTCGGTAGAGATGATATTGTTTTTTGCGTAAGAAGGCAACAAACTCGCGAATCCGCTACTTTGGTAGACATAATATTTTTTCGTACGTAAGAAAGCAACAAACTCTCTAGGCACTGTGAGATACGCAGGCAAAAAATCCCACAAATCAGCTACTTTAGTGGAGATGATATTGTTTTGTGCGTAAGAAAGCAACAAACTCTCTAGGCACTGGGAGATACGCAGTCAACAAACCCGCGAATCAGCTACTTTGATAGGAATAATAATGTTTTCTGCGTAAGAAAGCAACAATTTCTCTAGGCATTGTGAGACGCAGACAACCAACCCGTGTATCAGCTACTTTAGTCGAGATAATATTGTTTTGTGCGTAAGAAAGCAACAAACTCTTTAGGCACTGTGAGAGACGCAGGCAACAAACCAGCGAATCTGCTACATCAGTAGAGATGATATTGTTTTGTGCGTAAGAAAGCAACAAACTCGCGAATCAGCTACTTTGGTAGAGATGATAATGTTTTGTGCGTAAGAAAGCAACAAACTCTCTAAGCACTGTGAGACGCAGGCAACAATCCCGCGAATCAGCTACATTAGTCGAGATATTATTGTTTTGTGCGTAAGAAAGCAACAAACTCTTTAGGCACTGTGAGAGACGCAGGCAACAAACCCGCGAATCAGCTACATTAGTCGAGATATTATTGTTTTGTGCGTAAGAAAGCAACAAACTCTTTAGGCACTGTGAGAGACGCAGGCAACAAACCCGCGAATCAGCTAATTTTGCAGAGATGATATTGTTTTGTGCGAAAGAAAGCAACAAACTTAGGAATCAGCTACTTTGGTAGAAATAATATTGTTTTGTGCGTAAGAAGGCAGCAAACTCTCTATGCACTAAGAGATACGCAGGCAACAAACCTGCGAATCAGCTACTTCAGTAGAGATGATATTGTTTTGCGCGTAAGAAAGCAACAAACTCTCTATGCACTGTGAGACACGCAGGCAACAAACCCGCGAATCAGCTACTTTGGTAGGGATAATAATGTTTTGTGCGAAAAAAAGCAACAAACTCTCTAGGCATTGTGAGAAGCAGGCAACAAACCCGCGAATCGGCTACTTCAGTAGAGATGATATTGCTTTGTGCGTAAGAAAGCAACAAACTCAGGAATCAGCTACTTTGGTAGAAATAATATTGTTTTGTGCGTAAGAAGGCAGCAAACTCTCTATGCACTAAGAGATACGCAGGCAACAAACCTGCGAATCAGCTACTTCAGTAGAGATGATATTGTTTTGCGCGTAAGAAAGCAACAAACTCTCTATGCACTGTGAGACACGCAGGCAACAAACCTACAAATCAGCTACTTTAGTAAAGATAATATTGTTTTGTGCGTAAGAAAGCAAAAAATTCTCTAAGCACTATGAGACGCAGGCAACAAACACGCAAATCCGCTACTTTAGTCGAGATAATATTGTTTTGTGCGTAAGAAAGCAACAAATTTCTAGGCACTGTGAGAGACGCAGGCAAGAAATCCGCAAATCAGCTACTTTAGCGGATATTATTGTTTTGTGCGTAAGAAAGCAACAAACTCGCGAGGCACTGTGAGAGACGCAGGCAAAAAACCCGCGAATCGGCTACTTTTGTAGAGATGATATTGTTTTGTACTTAAGAAAGCAACGAACTCTCTAGTCACTATGAGAGACGCAGGCAACAAACCCGCGAATCAGCTACTTTTGTAGAGATGATATTGTTTTGTGCGTAAGAAAGCAACGAACTCTCTAGGCACTGTGAGACACGCAGGCAACAAACCTACAAATCAGCTACTTCAGTAAAGATAATATTGTTTTGTGCGTAAGAAAGCAACAAATTCTCTAAGCACTATGAGACGCAGGCAACAAACACGCAAATCCGCCACTTTAGTCGAGATAATATTGTTTTGTGCGTAAGAAAGCAACAAATTTCTAGGCACTGTGAGAGACGCACGCAACATTTCCGCAAATCAGCTACTTTTGTAGAGATGATATTGTTTTGTGCGTAAGAAAGCAACAAATTCTCTAGGCTTTGTGAGACGCAGGCAACAAACCCGCGTATCAGCTACTTTAGTCGAGATATATATTTTTTTGTGCATCAGAGAGCAACAAATTCCAGGCACTGTAAGAGACGCAGGCAAAAAACCCGCTAATCGGCTTCTTTAGTAGAGATGATATTGTTTTCTGCGTAAGAAAGCAACAAACTCTTTAGGCACTATGAGAGATGCAAGCAACAAAACCGCGAATCAGCTACTTTATTCGAGATATTATTGTTTTGTTCGTACGAAAGCGACAATTTCTCTAGGCACTAAGAGATACGCCGGCAACAAACCCGCGATACAGCTACTTCAGTAGAGATGATATTGTTTTGTGCGTAAGAAAGCAACAAACTCGCGAATCAGCTACTTTGGTAGAGATAATATTGTTTTGTGCATACGAAAGCAACACACTCTCTAGGCACTGTGAGACACGCAGGCAACAAACCCACAAATCAGCTATTTTAGTCGAGATAATATAGTTTTGTGCGTAACAAAGCAACAAACTCTCTAAGCACTGTGAGACGCAGGCAACAAAACCCGCAAATCAGCTATTTTAGTCGATATAATATAGTTTTGTGCGTAACAAAGCAACAAATTCTCTAGGCACTGTGAGAGACGCAGGGAACAAAACCGCGAATCGGCTACTTTTGTAGAGGTGATATTGTTTTGTGCGTAAGAAAGCAACAACATCTCTAGGCACTTTGAGAGACGCAGGCCACAAACCCGCGGTTCAGTTACTTTGTTAGAGATAATATTGTTTTGTGCGTAAGAAAGCAACAAACTCTGTAAGCACTGTGAAACGCAGGCAACAAATGCCGCAAATCAGCTATTTTAGTCGAGATAATATAGTTTTGTGCGCAAGAAAGCAACAAGCTCTCTAGGCACTGTAAGAGACGCAGGCAACAAACCCGCGAATCGGCTACTTTAGTAGAGATGATATTGTTTTGTGCGTAAGAAAGCAACAAACCCTCGGGCACTGTGAGAGATACAGGCAACAAACCCGTGAATCAGCTGCTTTAGTTGAGATAATATTTTTTGTGCGTAAGAAAGCAACAAACTCTCTAGGCACTGTGAGAGACGCCGGTCACAAACCCGCGAATCAGCTATTTAAGTAGAAATAATATTGTTTTGTGCGTAAGAAAGCAACAAACCCTCGGGCACTGTGAGAGATACAGGCAACAAACCCGTGAATCAGCTACTTTAGTTGAGATAATATTTTTTGTGCGTAAGAAAGCAACAAACTCTCTAGGCACTGTGAGAGACGCCGGTCACAAACCCGCGAATCAGCTATTCTATTAAAATTATTGTTTTCTGCCTAGAAAGCAACAAACTCTCTAGGCATTGTGGCAGACGCAGGCAAGAAACCCGCGAATCTGCTGCTTTAAAGGAAATAATATTGTTTTATGCGTAAGAAAGCAACAAACTCTGTAGGCACTGTGAGAGACGCAGGCAACAAACCCGCGAATCATACTTTAGTAGAGATAATATTAACTTGTGCGTAAAAAGGCAGCAAACACTCTAGACATTCTGCGAGACGCAGGCAACAAACCCGCGAATCAGCTGCCTTAGTAAAAATAAACAGCCTATTTTTAAAAATAGGTATTTGCAAAAAATGAGAATTTTTGTATGAAACTAAATTTTTCTATCGGCGACAAACAGGGAGGCGCAGTGAAAAAACCAGCAAATCATATTTGAGTTCAGATTTGATTGAGTATAACTTTCAAAAACGAAAAAAACAAGGATAAGAGATTCAAGCCAAATTTTCTTCTGAAAAATTAATTTCAACTCCTTTTAACAATATTAACAAATGCAGAAAACATAATTGAACAAAAATTTCAAATCTATCAAAACTAGTGAGATTAGCTGCTCAAAATCAATGAAAACAGCGCATCAAATTAACAAATCAAATTTAACAATAAAGAAACTCAAATAAAAGACTCAGAAAGACAAATCTTCACCAAATTTTTCTGGGCACAAATTTTTTATCGCACATGCGAAAGGTCTTCATCCTTTCAAAGTAAGATGAATACCATCGTCATTAAAATTTCTTCTTTTTGTGACCTCCCGATGTAAATTGAATGTACTCATGTCAGAGTTTATGAGCAGTTCATTGTATCTTGCAATCAACTCATGATTTGCCCTCAATCTTCTCAAGACGGTGCGCACAACAACATTTGGCAAATTTTCCGCAACCAACCTTGCATTTTGTAGGCTGTGCATCTGCTCAAGAACTCTCCACGGCTCTTCGCCAGCTTCATTATAATGAGACAAATTATTGTCACCCAGCGCAAAAATAATGTTATTGTACGACCTCAGAGTCGGCAATAAGTCAAAAAAAATCGTTAACATGTCCTCCAGATAACGAATATGTAACGCAACCGTTCATGCAGATGTTATCGGCAATGGAATCACCAATGATCGCAGCTGTGACCCCAATTTCATTGCAGAAGTCATTATAAATGAATTCGTGTGTTCGACCATCTGTGCCGAGCTTTGTCAACCGTCCTTGAAATTGTGCCTCCGAGAAAGCTGATTTGAACTGTTTTCTGGGTGGTTCACCTGTTTCATCGTTGACATAGGAAAGTCCTACCCAAGTGTTATCCATCATTGATCTAAAAAATTTTTTTCAATAATGAGGAGGCTTCTTTTGTTGAGAAACATTACTATTACTCGCAAATGGTTAACCAATTATATATTTGGAGTTTACGTTTTCATCTAGAAATAAGCGGATGCACAAAATTAGAACAACAATTCGATCAAAAAAGTTTATTTTTTTGCTCTACAAAAATTTGAACATTAATCAACACCTAGAGAGTAGTTCCCCTGATACCCGGGGCTGAGTGGTCCCATTTCGACCTGTGGTAGGTGGTCCCAGTTCAGACTTGGTGGCGTCCCCTGATACCCGGGGATGGGTTCAACCAGTTTTTGCCGCTGGCTCGGCTCCCGTTGCGCATTGGAAAAAAAGTTCACGGGAAAAAAGATTCTTATTGACCCGATGATAAATACTATATTTAGAGATTAAATATTCGAAATAATCGCAAATTTCTGTATGAGAAACTAACTTTTTTCATAGACAAGCTCTAGCATAAATATTTTCTCTTTTGGACTCTTATTACACAGGGGATACTCCATACCGAGTTTGGTTCGATTTGAATAACTTTTTGACCTGATGAAAAACACCTATTTTTAAAATTAGTTATTCGCGAAATTCGCAAATTTCCGTATGAAAACCTAACTTTTTTTGCCAGGCAACCTAAAGAAAAAATTCTTAATGCTTTACACTCTTGGTGCTCTTGACATACTCTATGCCCAGTTTAGTTCGATTTGAACAACCCGTTGACCCGATGAAAAAGACATATTAACCTAGACAAGGTATACCAAAAACTCTTTTGGTTTTACAATTTAGATACCCGTGGGATACTCCACACCGAGTTTGGTCCACTTTGGACAATTCTATGACCCGATGAAAAAGACCTTTTTTTAAAATTCGTTATTTGCGAAATTCGCAAATTTCCGTATGAAAATCTAACTTTTTTGCTAGGCAAGCTATAGCAAAAAATCTTGTTGTTTTACCCTCTAATTACAATGGTGATACTCCATGCCGAGTTTGGTTCGATTTGAATAAAGTTTTGACCTGATGAAAAATACCTATTTTTAAAATTCGTTATTCGCGAAATTCGCAAATTTTCGTATGAAAAACTAACTTTCTTATTAGGCAGCCTATAGAAACACTTCTTGTTGCTTTACACTCTAGGTACCCCTGACATACTCTATGACCAGTTTTGTTTGATTTGAACAACTCGTTGACCCGATGAAAAAGACAAATTTTTAAAATTCTATAATCGCAATTTATTCGAAATAATCGCAAATTTCCGTATGAAAAACTAAATTTTTTGCTAGGCAAACAATATAAAAAATTCTTTTTGATATACAGTCTACTTATACAGGGAAACTCCATACCAAGTTTGGTTCAGTTTGGACCACTTATTGACCCGATGAAAAAGACCGATTTTTAAAATCGTTATTCGCGAAATTCGCAAATTTATGTATGAAAACTTATCTTTTTTGCTAGGCAAGCTATAGCAAAAAATCTTGTTCTTTTACCCTCTAATTAGAATGTTGACACTCCATGCCGAATTTAGATCAATTTGGACAACTCTATGACCTAATCAAAAAGACCTATTCAAAATTATTAAATTTCGCTAATCGCGAAATTCGCAAATTTCCGTATGAAAACCTAACTTTTTTCTAAGACAAGCTATAACAAAAATTCTTTTTGTTTTACAATCTAGGTACCCATGGGATACCCCATTCCGAGCTTGGTTCACTTGGGACAATTTTAAGACCAAATCAGAAAACTTATTTTTATAATTACTTATTCAAAATTATTCGGAAGTTATAGGAAATTTCCGTATGAAAAACTAACTTTTTTCCTAGACAAGCTATAGCAAAAACTCTTTTTGTTTTACACTCTATAAACACAGGGTATACCTCATACAAAGTTTGGTTCACTTTAAAGAACTCCTTGATCCGATAAAAAAAAGACCTGTTTTTAAAATTCGTTATTCGCGAAATTCGCAAATTTCCGTATGAAAACCTATTTTTGCGAGGCAAGTTATAGCAAAAAATCTTGCTGTTTTACCCTCTAATTACAATAGTGATACTCCATGCCGAGTTTAGTTCAGTTTGGACAACTCTATGACCTAATCAAAAAGACCTATTTTTCAAAAATATTAAAGTTCGCTTATCGCGAAATTCGCAAATTTCCGTTTTTCCTTAGACAAGCTATAGCAAATTTTTTTTTGTTTTACAATCTAGGTACCCATGGGATACCCCATTCCGAGCTTGGTTCGCTTTGGACAACTTCAAGACCTAATCAAAAAGACTTATTTTTATAATTAGTTATTCAAAATTATTTGGAAGTTATAGGAAATTTCCTTATGAAAAACTAACTTTTTTCCTAGACAAGCTATATCAAAAACTCTTTTTGTTTTAGACTCTATATACACAGGGGATACCTCATACCAAGTTTGGTTCACTTTGAACAACTCCTTGATCCGATAAAAAAAGACATTTTTTTAATATTCGTTATTCGCAAAATTCGCAAATTTCCGTATGAAAACCTATTTTTTTTGCGAGGCAAGCTATAGCAAAAAATCTTGCTGTTTTACCCTCTAATTACAATAGTGTTACTCCATGCCGAGTTTAGTTCATTTCGGACAACTCTATGACCTAATCAAAAAGACCTATTTTTCAAAAATGTTAAAGTTCGCTAATCGCGAAGTTCGCAAATTTCCGTATGAAAACCTAACTTTTTTCTTAGACAAGCTATAGCAAAAACTCTTTCTGTTTTACAATCTAGGTACCCATGGGATACCCCATTCCGAGCTTGGTTCACTTTGGACAACTTTAAGACCTAATCAAAAAGACTTATTTTTATAATTACTTATTCAAAATTATTCGGAAGTTATAGGAAATTTCCGTATGAAAAACTAACTTTTTTCCTAGACAAGCTAAAGCAAAAATTTGTTTTTGGTTTTACAATTTAGATACCCGTGGGATACTCCAAACCGAGTTTTGTCCACTTTGGACAATTCTATGACCCGATGAAAAAGACCTATTTTTAAAATTCGTTATTTGCAAAATTCGCAAATTTCCGTATGAAAATCTAATTTTTTTGCTAGGCAAGCTGAAGCAAAAAATCTTGCGGTTTTACCCTCTAATTACAATGGTGATACTCCATGCCGAGTTTGGTTCGATTTGGACAACTTTAAGACCTAATCAAAAAGTCTTATTTTTATAATTACTTATTCAAAATTATTCGGAAGTTATAGGAAATTTCCGTATGAAAAACTAACTTTTTTCCTAGACAAGCTAAAGCAAAATTTTTTTTTGGTTTTACAATTTAGATACCCGTGGGATACTCCAAAGCGACTTTTGTCCACTTTGGACAATTCTATGACCCGATGAAAAAGACCTGTTTTTAAAATTCGTTATTTGCGAAATTCGCAAATTTCCGTATGAAAATCTAATTTTTTTTTGCTAGGCAAGCTGAAGCAAAAAATCTTGTGGTTTTACCCTCTAATTAGAATGGTGATACTCCATGCCGAGTTTGGTTCGATTTGAATAACTTTTTGACCTGATGAAAAATACCTATTTTTAAAATTCGTTATTTGCGAAATTCGCAAATTTCCGTATGAATATCTATTTTTTTGCTAGGCAAGCTAGAGCAAAAAATCTTGCTGTTTTACCCACTAATTACAATGGTGATACTCCATGCCGAGTTTGGTTTGATTTGGACAACTCTATGACCTAATCAAAAAGACCTATTTTTCAAAATTATTTAAAATTCGCAAATCGCGAAATTCGCAAATTTCCGTATGAAAAACTAACTTCTTCCCTAGACAAGATATACCAAAATTTTTTTGTTTTACAACGCAGATACCCCTGGGATACTCCACAGTGAGTTTGGTCGCAAATTTTGCAAATTTCCGTATGAAAACCTAACTTTTTTCCTAGACAAGCTTTAGCAAACATTCTTTTCGTTTTACAATCTTGGTACCCCTGGGATACTTCATACCCAGTTTGGTTCGGTTTGAACAACTCCTTGACTCGATGAAAAAGACCTTTTTTTTAAAATTCGTTATTTGCGAAATTCGCAAATTTCCGTATGAAGCCCTAACTTTTTTCCTAGAAAGCTATAGCAAAAATTCTTTTTGTTTTACAACCTAACTATCCATGGGATACTCCACACCGAGGTTGGTTCAATTTGGACAACTCTATGACCCAATCTAAAAGACCTATTTTTCAAAATTATTTAAAATTCGCAAATCGCGAAATTCACAAATTTCCGTATGAAAAACTAACTTCTTCCCTAGACAAGGTATACCAACATTTTTTTGTTTTACAATGTAGATACCCCTGGGATACTCCACAATGAGTTTGGTCCACTTTGGACATTTTTAAGACCTAATCAAAAAGACTTTTTTTTAAAATTACTTATTTGAAATAATCGAAAATTTCCGTATGAAGAACTAACTTTTTTGTTAGGCAAGCTATACCAAAAATTCTTTTTGTTCTACAATCAACGTACCCATGGGATACTCGACACCGAGGTTGGTTCAATTTGGCCAACTCTATGACCTAATCAAGAAGACCTATTTTTCAAAATTATTTAAAATTCGCAAATCGCGAAATTCGCAAATTTCCGTATGAAAAACTTACTTTTTTCCTAGACAAGGTATACCAAAAATTCTTTTCGTTTTACAATTTAGGTACCCATGGGATACTCCATACCCGGTTTGGTTCGATTTGAACAACTCTTTGACCCGAAGAAAAGAACCTATTTTTAAAATTCGTTCTTTGCGAAATTCGCAAATTTCCGTATGAAAACCTAACTTTTTTCCTAGACAAGCTATAGCATAAATTCTTTTTGTTCTTCAATTTAGGTACCCATGGGATCCTCCACACCGAGTTTGGTTCATATTGGACAACTCTATGACCTAATCAAGAAGACCTGTTTTTCAAAATTATCTAAAATTCGCAATACGCGAAATTCGTAAATTTCTGTATGAAGAACTAACTTTTTTCCTTGACAAGGTATACCAATTTTTTTTCGTTTTACGATCTAGATACCCATGGGAAACTCCACACCGAGTTTGGTCCACTTATGGACAAGTTAAAGACCTAATCAAAAAGACTTACTTTTAAAATTACTTATTTGAAAAAATCGCAAATTTCCGTATGGAGAACTAACTTTTTTGCTAGGCAAGCTATACCAAAAATTCTTTTTGTCCTACAATCTAGGTACCCATGAGATACTTGAAACCTAGGTTGGTTCAATTTGGACAACTCTATGACCTAATCAAAAAGACCTATTTTTCAAAATTATATAAAATTCGCAAATCGCGAAACTCGCAAATTTCTGTATGAAGAACTAATTTTTTTCCTAGACAAGCTATACCAAAAATTTTTTTCGTTTTACGATCTAGATACCCATGGGATACTCCACACCGAGTTTGGTCTACTTATGGACAACTTTAAGACCTAATCAAAAAGACTTACTTTTAAAATTACTTATTTGAAATAATCGCAAATTTCCGTATGAAAAGCTTACTTTTTTGCTAGGCAAGCTATGCCAAAACTTCTTATTGTTCTACATTTTAAGCACCCATGGCACACTCCACACCGAGTTTGGTTCAATTTGGACAACTCTATGACCTAATCAAAAAGACCTATTTTTCAAAATTATTTAAAATTCGCAAATCGCGAAATTCGCAAATTTCCGTTTGAAACACTAACTTTTTCCCTAGACAAGTCATACCAAAAATTCTTTTCATTTTACATTCTAGATACCCGTGGGATACTCCACACCGAGTTTGGTCCACTTTGGACAACTTTAAGACCTAATCAAAAAGACTTATTTTTAAAATTACTTATTTGAAATAATCGCAAATTTCCGTATGAAAAACTTACTTTTTTGCTAGGCAAGCTATACCAAAACTTCTCTTAGTTCTACAATTAAAGTACCCGTGGGATACTCCACACCGAGTTTGGTTCAATTTGGACAACTCTATGACCTAATCAAAAAGACCTATTTTTTAAAATTACTTATTTGAAACAATCGCAAATTTCCGTATGAAGAACTAACTTTTTTGCTAGGCAAGCTATATCAAAAATTCTTTGTGTTCTACAATTTAGGTACCCATGGGATACTCCACACCGAGTTTCGTTCACTTTAGGCAACTCTATGACCTAATCAAAAAGACCTATTTTTCAAAGTTATTTAAAATTCGCAAATCGCGAAATTCGCAAATTTCTGTATGAAAAACTATTTTTTTTCCTAGACAAGCTATACCAATTTTTTTTTTGTTTTACGATCTAGATATCCATGGGATACTCCACACTGAGTTGGGTCTACTTTTGGACAAATTCAAGACCTAATCAAAAAGACTTATTTTTAAAATTACTTATTTGAAATAATCGCAAATTTCCGTATGAAAAACTTACTTTTTTGCTAGGCAAGCTATACCAAAACTTCTTTTAGTTCTACAATTTAAGTACCCGTGGGATACTCCGCACCGAGATTGGTTCAATTTGGACAACTCTATGACCTAATCAAAAGACCCATTTTTCAAAATTATTTAAAATTCGCAAATCGCGAAATTCGCAATTTTCCTTATGAACAACTAACTTTTTTCCGAGAAAAGCTATACCAAAAATTCTTTTTGTTCTACATTTTAGGTACCCGTGAGATACTCCATACCAAGTCTGGTTCTATTTGGACAACTTATTGACCCGATGAAGAAGACCTATTTTTAAAATTCTTCATTCGCGAAATTCGCAAATTTCCGTATGAAAACCTAACTTTTTCCTAGACAAGCTATAGCAAATTTTTTTTTCGCTTTACAATTTAGGTACCAATGGGATACTCCATCCCCATATTGGTTTGATTTGAACAACTCTTTGACCCGATGAAAAAGACCTATTTTTAAATTTCGTTATTTTAAAAATATTTCCGTATGAAAACCTAACTTTTTTCGTATGAAACCTAAAATTTCCGTATGAAAACCTAACTTTTTTCCTAGACAAGCTATAGCAAAAATTCTTTTTGTTTTACAATCTAGGTACCCATGGGATGCTCCACACCGAGTTTGGTTCAATTTGGACAACTCTATGACCTAATCAAAAAGACCTATTTTTCAAAATTGTTTAAAATTTGAAAATGGCTAAATTCGCAAATTTCCGTATGAAAAACTAACTTTTTTCCTAGACAAGGTATACCAAAAATTCTTTTAGTTTTACAATTTAGATACCCGTGGAATACTCCATAACGAGTTTGGTTCGATTTGAACAACTCCTTGACCCGATGAGAAAGACCTATTTTTATAATTCGTTATTTGCGAAATTCGCAAATTTCCGTATGA
The DNA here is from genome assembly GCF_964194025.1 of Convolutriloba macropyga. Lineage (NCBI taxonomy): Eukaryota > Metazoa > Xenacoelomorpha > Acoela > Convolutidae > Convolutriloba > Convolutriloba macropyga. The sequence goes on from NC_134482.1 coordinate 48,709,507, forward strand.
AAATTTAATTTTTTCCTAGACAAGCTATAGCAAAAATTCATTTCGTTTTACAATCCAGGTACCCATGGGATACTCCACACCGAGTTTGACTCAATTTGGGCAACTCTATGACCTAATCAAAAAGACCTATTTTTCAAAATTATTTAAAATTCGCAAATCGAGAAATTCGCAAATTTCCGTATGAAAATTTAACTTTTTTCCTAGACAAGGTATAGCAGAAATTCTTTTAGTTTTACAATCTAGATACCCGTGGGATATTCCATACCGAGTTTGGTTCGATTTGAACAACTCCTTGACCCGATGAAAAAGACCTATTTTTATAATTCGTTATTTGAGAAATTCGCAAATTTCCGTATGAAAAATTAATTTTTTCCTGGACAAGCTATAGCAAAACTTCTCTTTGTTTTACAATCCATGTACCCATGGGATACTCCACACCGAGTTTGGTTCAATTTGGACAACTCTATGACCTAATCAAAAAGACCTAATTTTCAAAATTATTTAAAATTCGCAAATCGCGAAATTCGCAAAATTCTTTATGAAAAACTAAATTTTTTCCTCGACAAGCTATATCAAAAATTCTTTTCGTTTTACGATCTAGATTCCCATGGAATACACCACACCTTTTGGACAACATTAACAACTAATCAAAAAGACTTATTTTTAAAATTACTTATTTGAAATAATCGCAAATTTCCGTATGAAAAACTTACTTTTTTGCTAGGCCAGCTATATCGAAACTTCTTTTTGTTCTACAATCTAGAACCCTTGAAATACTCCACACCGATTTTGGTTCAATTTGGACAACTCTATGACCTAATCAAAAGACCTATTTTTCAAAAATTATTTAAAATTTGCAAATCGCGAAGTTCGCAAATTTCCGTTTGAACAACTAACTCTTTTCCTAGAAAAGCTATACCAAAAATTCTTTTTGTTCTGCATTTTAGGTACCCGTGGGATACTCCATACCAAGTCTGGTTCTATTTGGACAACTTATTGTTCCGATGAAGAAGACCTATTTTTAAAATTCTTTATTCGCGAAATTCGCAAATTTCCGTATGAAAACCTAACTTTTTCCTAGACAAGCTATAGCAAAATTTCTTTTTCGCTTTACAATTAAGGTACACATGGGATACTCCATCCCCAGTTTGGTTTGATTTGAACAACTCTTTGACCCGATGAAAAAGACCTATTTTTAAAATTCGTTATTTGCGAAATTCGCAAATTTCCGTATGAAAACCTAACTTTTTTTCCTAGACAAGCTATAGCAAAATTTCTTTTTCGCTTTACAATTAAGGTACACATGGGATACTCCATCCCCAGTTTGGTTTGATTTGAACAACTCTTTGACCCGATGAAAAAGACCTATTTTTAAAATTCGTTATTTGCGAAATTCGCAAATTTCCGTATGAAAACCTAACTTTTTTTCCTAGACAAGCTATAGCAAAAATTCGTGTTGTTTTACAATATAGGTACACATCGGATACTCCACACCGAGTTTGACTCAGTTTGGGCAACTCTATGACCTAATCAAAAAGACCTATTTTTCAAAATTATTTAAAATTCGCAAATCGCGAAATTCGCAAATTTCCGTATGAAAAACTAACTTTTTTCCTAGACAAGATATACCAAAAACTCTTTTAGTTTTACAATCTAGTTACCCTTGGGATACTCCACACCGAGTTTGGTCTACTTTGGACAACTTTAAGACCTAATCAAAAAGAGTTATTTTTAAAATTACTTATTTGAAACAATCGCAAGTTTCCGTATGGAGAACCAACTTTTTTTGCTAGGCAAGCTATTTCAAAAATCCTTTTTGTTCTACAGTTTAGGTACCCCAGGGGATACTCCACACAGAGTTTGGTTCAATTTGGACAACTCTATGACCTAATCAAAAAGACCTAATTTTCAAAAATTATTTAAAAATCGCAAATCGCGAAATTCGCAAATTTCCGTATGAAAATTTAACTTTTTTCCTAGACAAGCTATAGCAAAAATTCTTTTTGTTTTACAATCCATGGGATACTTCACACCGAGTTTGGTTCAATTTGGACAACTCTATGACCTAATCAAAAAGACCTAATTTTCAAAATTATTTAAAATTCGCAAATCGCGAAACTCGCAAACTTCTGTATGAAAAACTAACTTTTTTCCTAGACAAGCTATATCAAAAATTCTTTTTGTTTTACGATCTAGATACCCATGGAATACTCCACACCGAGTTTGGTCCACTTTTGAACAACATTAACACCTAATCAAAAAGACTTATTTTTAAAATTACTTATTTGAAATAATCGCAAATTTCCGTATGAAAATTTAACTTTTTTCCTAGACAAGCTATAGCAAAAATTCTGTTTGTTTTACAATTCAGGTACCCATGGGATACCCCACACCAAGTTTGGTTCTATTTGGACAACTCTATGACCTAATCAAAAAGACCTTTTTTTCAAAATTATTTAAAATTTGCAAATCGCGAAATTCGCAAATTTCCGTATGCGAAGTAACTTTTTTTCCTAGACAAGGTAAACCAAAAATTCTTTTAGTTTTACAATCTAGATACCCGTGGGATACTCCACACCGAGTTTGGTCTACTTTGGACAACTTTAAGACCTAATCAAAAAGACTTACTTTAAAAATTACTTATTTGAAAAAATCGCAAGTTTCCGTATGAAGAAGCAACTTTTTTTTGCTAGGCAAGCTATTTCAAAAGTTCTTTTTGTTCTACAATTTAGGTACCCCAGGGGATACTCCACATAGAGTTTGGTTCAATTTGGACAACTCTATGACCTAATCAAAAAGACCTAATTTTCAAAATTATTTAAAATTCGCAAATCGCGAAATTCGCAAAATTCTGTATGAAAAACTAACTTTTTTCCTCGACAAGCTATATCAAAAATTCTTTTTGTTTTACAATCTAGATACCCATGGAATGCTCCACAACGAGTTTGGTCCACTTTTGGAAAACATTAACACCTAATCAAAAAGACTTATTTTTAAAATTACTTATTTGAAATAATCGCAAATTTCCGTATGAAAAACTTACTTTTTTGCTAGGCAAGCTATACCAAAACTTCTTTTTGTTCTACAATCTAGAACCCATGGGATACTCCACACCGAGTTTGGTTCAATTTGGACAACTCTATGACCTAATAAAAAGACCTATTTTTCAAAAATTATTTAAAATTCGCAAATCGCGAAATTCGCAAATTTCCGTATGAACAACTAACTCTTTTCCTAGACAAGCTATACCAAAAATTCTTTTTTGTTTTACAATCTAGGTACCCGTGGAATACTCCATAACGAGTTTGGTTTGATTTGAACAACTCCTTGACCTAATCAAAAAGACCTAATTTTCAAAATTATTTAAAATTCGCAAATCGCGAAATTCGCAAAATTGTGTATGAAAAACTAACTTTTTTCCTAGACAAGCTATATCAAAAACTCTTTTCATTTTACAATCTAGATACCCATGGGATACTCCACACTGATTTTGGTTCAATTTGGACAACTCTATGACCTATTTTTCAAAAATTATTTAAAAATCGCAAATCGCGAAATTCGCAAATTTCCGTATGAAAAACTAACTTTTTTCCCAGACAAGCTATATCAAAAATTCTTTTCTTTTTACAATCTAGATACCCTTGGAATACTCCACAACGAGTGTGGTCCACTTTTGGACAACTTTAACACCTAATCAAAAAGACTTATTTTTAAAATTACTTATTTGAAATAATCGCAAATTTCCGTATGAAAATTTAACTTTTTTCCTAGACAAGCTATAGCAAAAATTCTTTTTGTTATACAATCCAGGTACCCATTGGATACTCCACACCGAGTTTGGTTCAATTTGGACAACTCTCTGACCTAATCAAAAAGACACATTTTTCAAAATTTTATAAAAATCGCAAATCGCGAAATTCGCAAATTTCCGTATGAAAAACTAACTTTTTTCCTAGACAAGGTATACCAAAAATTCTCTTAGTTTTACAATCTAGATACCCGTTGGATACTCCACACCGAGTTTGGTCTACTTTGGACAATTTTAAGACCTAATAAAAAAGCCTTTTTTTTAAAATTACTTATTTGAAACAATCGCAAGTTTCCGTATGAAGAACCAACTTTTTTTGCTAGGCAAGCTATTTCAAAAACTCTTTTTGTTCTACAATTTAGGTACCCATGGGATACTCCACACAGAGTTTGATTCAATTTGGACAACTCTATGACCTAATCAAAAAGACCTAATTTTCAAAATTATTTAAAATTCGCAAATCGCGAAATTCGCAAAATTCTGTATGAAAAACTAACTTTTTTCCTCGACAAGCTATATCAAAAATTCTTTTCGTTTTACGATCTAGATACCCATTGAATACTCCACACCGAGTTTGGTCCACTTTTGGACAACATTAACACCTAATCAAAAAGACTTATTTTTAAAATTACTTATTTGAAATAATCGCAAATTTCGTATGAAAAACTTTCTTTTTTGCTCGGCAAGCTATACTAAAACTTCTTTTTGTTCTACAATCTAGGTACCCATGGGATACTCCACACCGAGTTTGGTTCAATTTGGACAACTCTATGACCTTATCAAAAGACCTATTTTTCAAAAATTATTTAAAAATCGCAAATCGCGAAATTCGCAAATTTCCGTATGAAAATTTAACTTTTTTCCTAGACAAGCTATAGCAAAAATTCTTTTTGTTTTACAATCCAGGTACCCTTGGGATACTCCACACCGAGTTTGGTTCAATTTGGACAACTCTATGACCTAATCAAAAAGACCTATTTTTCAAAATTATTTAAAATTCGCAAATCGCGAAATTCGCAAATTTCCGTATGAAAAACTAACTTTTTTCCTAGACAAGGTATACCAGAATTCTTTTAGTTTTACAATCTAGATACCCGTGGGATACTCCAGACCGAGTTTGGTCTACTTTGGACAACTTTAAGACCTAATCAAAAAGACTTAATTTTAAAATTACATATTTTAAACAATCGCAAGTTTCCGTATGAAGAACCAACTTTTTTTGCTAGTCAAGCTATTTCAAAAATTCTTTTTGTTCTACAGTTTAGATACCCATGGGATACTCCACACATAGTTTGGTTCAATTTGGACAACTCTATGACCTAATCAAAAAGACCTAATTTTCAAAATTATTTAAAATTCGCAAATCGCGAAATTCGCAAAATTCTGTATGAAAAACTAACCTTTTTCCGCGATAAGCTATATCAAAAATTCTTTTCGTTTTACGATCTAGATACCCATGGAAAACTCCACACCGAGTTTGGTCCTTTTTTGGACAACATTAACACCTAATCAAAAAGACTTGTTTTTAAAATTACCTATTTGAAATAATCGCAAATTTCCGTATGAAAAACTTACTTTTTTGCTAGGCAAGCTATACCAAAACTTCTTTTTGTTCTACAATCTAGGTACCCATGGGATACTCCACACCGAGTTTGGTTCAATTTGGACAACTCTATGACCTTATCAAAAGACCTATTTTTCAAAATTATTTAAAATTCGCAAATCGCGAAATTCGCAAATTTCCGTATGAAAAACTAACTTTTTTCCTAGACAAGGTATACCAAAAATTCTTTTAGTTTTACAATTTAGATACCCGTGGGATACTCCACACCGAATTTGGTCTACTTTGGACAACTTTAAGACCTAATCAAAAAGACTTATTTTTAAAATTACATATTTGAAACAATCGCAAGTTTCCGTATGAAGAACCAACTTTTTTTGCTAGGCAAGCTATTTCAAAAATTCTTTTTGTTCTACAGTTTAGGTACCCATGGGATACTCCTAACAGAGTTTCGTTCAATTTGGACAACTCTATGACCTAATCAAAAAGACCTAATTTTCAAAATTATTTAAAATTCGCAAATCGCGAAATTCGCAAAATTCTGTATGAAAAACTAACTTTTTTCCTCGACAAGCTATATCAAAAATTCTTTTCGTTTTACGATCTAGATACCCATGGAATACTCCACACCGAGTTTGGTCCACTTTTGGACAACATTAACACCTAATCAAAAAGACTTATTTTTAAAATTACTTATTTGAATTAATCGCAAATTTCCGTATGAAAAACTTACTTTTTTGCTAGGCAAGCTATACAAATATTTCTTTTTGTTCTACAATCTAGGTACCCATGGGATACTCCACACCGAGTTTGGTTCAATTTGGACAACTCTATGACCTTATCAAAAGACCTATTTTTCAAAATTATTTAAAATTCGCAAATCGCGAAATTCGCAAATTTCCGTATGAAAAACTAACTTTTTTCCTAGACAAGGCATACCAAAAATTCTTTTAGTTTTACAATCTAGATACTCGTGGGATATTCCACACCGAGTTTGGTCTAATTTGGACAACTTTAAGACCTAATCAAAAAGACCTATTTTTAAAATTACATATTTGAAACAATCGCAAGTTTCCGTATGAAGAACCAACTTTTTTTGCTAGGCAAGCTATTTCAAAAATTCTTTTTGTTCTACAATTTAGGTACCCGTGAGACACTCCACACCGAGTTTCGTCCACTTTCGGACAACATTAACACCTAATCAAAAACACTTATTTTTAAAATTACTTATTTGAAATAATCGCAAATTTCCGTATGAAAAACTTACTTTTTTGCTAGGCAAGCTATACCAAAACTTCTTTTTGTTCTACAATCTAGGTACCCATGGGATACTCCACACCGAGTTTGGTTCAATTTGGACAACTCTATGACCTTATCGAAAGACCTATTTTTCAAAAATTATTTAAAAATCGCAAATCGCGAAATTCGCAAATTTCCGTATGAAAATTTAACTTTTTTCCTAGACAAGCTATAGCTAAAATTCTTTTTGTTTTACAATGCAGGTACCCATTGGATACTCCACACCGAGTTTGGTTCAATTTGGACAACTCTATGACCTAATCAAAAAGACCTATTTTTCAAAATTATTTAAAATTCGCAAATCGCGAAATTCGCAAATTTCCGTATGAAAACTAACTTTTTTCCTAGACAAGCTATACCAAAATTCTTTTTGTTTTACAATCTAGATACCCGTGGGATACTCCACACCGAGTTTGGTCTACTTTGGACAAGTTTAAGACCTAATCAAAAAGACTTATTTTTAAAATTACATATTTGAAACAATCGCAAGTTTCCGTATGAAGAACCAACTCTTTTGCTAGGCAAGCTATTTCAAAAATTCTTTTCGTTTTACGATCTAGATACCCATGGAATACTCCACACCGAGTTTGGTCCACTTTTGGACAACATTAACACCTAATCAAAAAGACTTATTTTTAAAATTACTTATTGGAAATAATCGCAAATTTCCGTATGAAAAACTTACTTTTTTGCTAGGCAAGCTATACCAAAACTTCTTTTTGTTCTACAATCTAGGTACCCATGGCATACTCCACACCGAGTTTGGTCTAATTTGGACAACTTTAAGACCTAATCAAAAAGACCTATTTTTAAAATTACATATTTGAAACAATCGCAAGTTTCCGTATGAAGAACCAACTTTTTTTGCTAGGCAAGCTATTTCAAAAATTCTTTTTGTTCTACATTTCAGGTACCCCTGGGATACTCCACACCGAGTTTGGTCCACTTTCGGACAACATTAACACCTAATCAAAAAGACTTATTTTTAAAATTACTTATTTGAAATAATCGCAAATTTCCGTATGAAAAACTTACTTTTTTGCTAGGCAAGCTATACCAAAACTTCTTTTTGTTCTACAATCTAGGTACCCATGGGATACTCCACAGCGAGTTTGGTTCAATTTGGACAACTCGATGACCTTATCAAAAGACCTATTTTTCAAAAATTATTTAAAAATCGCAAATCGCGAAATTCGCAAATTTCCGTATGAAAATTTAACTTTTTTCCTAGACAAGCTATAACTAAAATTCTTTTTGTTTTACAATCCAGGTACCCATGGGATACTCCACACCGAGTTTGGTTCAATTTGGACAACTTTAAGACCTAATCAAAAAGACCTATTTTTAAAATTACATATTTGAAACAATCGCAAGTTTCCGTATGAAGAACCAACTTTTTTTGCTAGGCAAGCTATACCAAAACTTCTTTTCGTTCTACAATCTAGGTACCCATGGGATACTCCACACCAAGTTTGGTCTAATTTGGACAACTCTATGACCTTATCAAAAGACCTATTTTTCAAAAATTATTTAAAAATCGCAAATCGCGAAATTCGCAAATTTCCGTATGAAAAACTAACTTTTTTCCTAGACAAGGTATACCAGAATTCTTTTAGTTTTACAATCTAGATACCCGTGGGATACTCCACACCGAGTTTGGTCCACTTTTGGACAACATTAACACCTAATCAAAAAGACTTATTTTTAAAATTACTTATTTGAAATAATCGCAAATTTCCGTATGAAAAACTTACTTTTTTGCTAGGCAAGCTATACCAAAACTTCTTTTTGTTCTACAATCTAGGTACCCATGGGATACTCCAAACCGAGTTTGGTCCACTTTTGGACAACATTAACACCTAATCAAAAAGACTTATTTTTAAAATTACTTATTTGAAATAATCGCAAATTTCCGTATGAAAAACTTACTTTTTTGCTAGGCAAGCTATACCAAAACTTCTTTTTGTTCTACAATCTAGGTACCCATGGGATACTCCACACCGAGTTTGGTCCACTTTCGGACAACATTAACACCTAATCAAAAAGACTTATTTTTAAAATTACATATTTGAAACAATCGCAAGTTTCCGTATGAAGAACCAACTTTTTTTGCTAGGCAAGCTATTTCAAAAATTCTTTTTGTTCTACAATTTAGGTACCCATGGGATACTCCACACAGAGTTTGGTTCAATTTGGACAACTCTATGACATAATCAAAATGACCTAATTTTCAAAATTATTTAAAATTCGCAAATCGCGAAATTCGCAAATTTCCCTATGAAAAACTAACTCTTTTCCTAGACAAGGTATACCAAAAATTCTTTTAGTTTTACAATCTAGATACCCATGGAATACTCCACACCGAGTTTGGTCCACTTTTGAACAACATTAACACCTAATCAAAAAGACTTATTTTTAAATTTACTTATTTGAAATAATCGCAAATTTCCGTATGAAAAACTTACTTTTTTGCTAGGCAAGCTATACCAAAACTTCTTTTTGTTCTACAATCTAGGTACCCATGGGATACTCCACACCGAGTTTGGTCCACTTTTGGACAACATTAACACCTAATCAAAAAGACTTATTTTTAAATTTACTTATTTGAAATAATCGCAAATTTCCGTATGAAAAACTTACTTTTTTGCTAGGCAAGCTATACCAAAACTTCTTTTTGTTCTACAATCTAGATACCCATGGAATACTCCACACCGAGTTTGGTCCACTTTTGAACAACATTAACACCTAATCAAAAAGACTTATTTTTAAATTTACTTATTTGAAATAATCGCAAATTTCCGTATGAAAAACTTACTTTTTTGCTAGGCAAGCTATACCAAAACTTCTTTTTGTTCTACAATCTAGGTACCCATGGGATACTCCACACCAAGTTTGGTCTAATTTGGACAACTCTATGACCTTATCAAAAGACCTATTTTTCAAAAATTATTTAAAAATCGCAAATCGCGAAATTCGCAAATTTCCGAATGAAAATTTAACTTTTTCCTAGATAAGCTATAGCTAAAATTCTTTTTGTTTTACAATCCAGGTGCCCATGGGATACTCCACACCGAGTTTGGTTCAATTTGGACAACTCTATGACCTTATCAAAAGACCTATTTTTCAAAAATTATTTAAAAATCGCAAATCGCGAAATTCGCAAATTTCCGTATGAAAAACTAACTTTTTTCCTAGACAAGGTATACCAGAATTCTTTTAGTTTTCCAATCTAGATACCCGTGGGATACTCCACACCGAGTTTGGTCCACTTTTGGACAACATTAACACCTAATCAAAAAGACTTATTTTTAAAATTACTTATTTGAAATAATCGCAAATTTCCGTATGAAAAACTTACTTTTTTGCTAGGCAAGCTATACCAAAACTTCTTTTTGTTCTACAATCTAGGTACCCATGGGATACTCCACACCGAGTTTGGTCCACTTTTGGACAACATTAACACCTAATCAAAAAGACTTATTTTTAAAATTACTTATTTGAAATAATCGCAAATTTCCGTATGAAAAACTTACTTTTTTGCTAGGCAAGCTATACCAAAACTTCTTTTTGTTCTACAATCTAGGTACCCATGGGATACTCCACACCGAGTTTGGTCCACTTTCGGACAACATTAACACCTAATCAAAAAGACTTATTTTTAAAATTACATATTTGAAACAATCGCAAGTTTCCGTATGAAGAACCAACTTTTTTTGCTAGGCAAGCTATTTCAAAAATTCTTTTTGTTCTACAATTTAGGTACCCATGGGATACTCCACACAGAGTTTGGTTCAATTTGGACAACTCTATGACATAATCAAAAAGACCTAATTTTCAAAATTATTTAAAATTCGCAAATCGCGAAATTCGCAAATTTCCCTATGAAAAACTAACTCTTTTCCTAGACAAGGTATACCAAAAATTCTTTTAGTTTTACAATCTAGATACCCATGGAATACTCCACACCGAGTTTGGTCCACTTTTGAACAACATTAACACCTAATCAAAAAGACTTATTTTTAAATTTACTTATTTGAAATAATCGCAAATTTCCGTATGAAAAACTTACTTTTTTGCTAGGCAAGCTATACCAAAACGTCTTTTTGTTCTACAATCTAGGTACCCATGGGATACTCCACACCGAGTTTGGTTCAATTTGGACAACTCTATGACCTTATCAAAAGACCTATTTTTCAAAAATTATTTAAAAATCGCAAATCGCGAAATTCGCAAATTTCCGTATGAAAAACTAACTTTTTTCCTAGACAAGGTATACCAGCATTCTTTTAGTTTTACAATCTAGATACCCGTGGGATACTCCACACCGAGTTTGGTCTACTTTGGACAAGTTTAAGACCTAATCAAAAAGACTTATTTTTAAAATTACATATTTGAAACAATCGCAAGTTTCCGTATGAAGAACCAACTTTTTTTGCTAGGCAAGCTATTTCAAAAAGTCTTTTCGTTCTACAATTTAGGTACCCATGGGATACTCCACACAGAGTTTGGTTCAATTTGGACAACTCTATGACCTAATCGAAAAGACCTAATTTTCAAAATTATTTAAATTTCGCAAATCGCGAAATTCGCAAAATTCTGTATGAAAAGCTAACTTTTTTCCTCGACAAGCTATATCAAAAAATCTTTTTGTTTTACGATCTAGATACCCATGGAATACTCCACACCGAGTTTGGTCCACTTTTGGACAACATTAACACCTAATCAAAAAGATTTATTTTTAAAATTACTTATCTGAAATAATCGCAAATTTCCGTATGAAAAACTTACTTTTTTGCTAGGCAAGCTATACCAAAACTTCTTTTTGTTCTACAATCTAGGTACCCATGGGATACTCCACACCGAGTTTGGTTCAATTTGGACAACTCTATGACCTTATAAAAAGACCTATTCTTCAAAAATTATTTAAAAATCCCAAATCGCGAAATTCGCAAATTTCTGTATGAAAATTTAACTTTTTTCCTAGACAAGCTATAGCAAAAATTCTTTTCGTTTTACAATCCAGGTACCCATGGGATACTCCACACCGAGTTTGGTTCAATTTGGACAACTCTATGACCTAATCAAAAAGACCTAATTTTCAAAATTATTTAAAACTCGCAAATCGCGAAATTCGCAAAATTCTTTATGAAAAACTAACTTTTTTCCTCGAAAAGCTATATCAAAAATTCTTTTCGTTTTACGATCTAGATTCCCATGGAATACTCGACACCGAGTTTGGTCCACTTTTGGACAACATTAACAACTAATCAAAAAGACTTATTTTTAAAATTACTTATTTGAATTAATCGCAAATTTCCGTATGAAAAACTTACTTTTTTGCTAGGCAAGCTATACCAAAACGTCTTTTTGTTCTACAATCTAGGTACCCATGGGATACTCCACACCGAGTTTGGTTCAATTTGGACAACTCTATGACCTTATCAAAAGACCTATTTTTCAAAAATTATTTAAAAATCGCAAATCGCGAAATTCGCAAATTTCCGTATGAAAAACTAACTTTTTTCCTAGACAAGGTATACCAGCATTCTTTTAGTTTTACAATCTAGATACCCGTGGGATACTCCACACCGAGTTTGGTCTACTTTGGACAAGTTTAAGACCTAATCAAAAAGACTTATTTTTAAAATTACATATTTGAAACAATCGCAAGTTTCCGTATGAAGAACCAACTTTTTTTGCTAGGCAAGCTATTTCAAAAAGTCTTTTCGTTCTACAATTTAGGTACCCATGGGATACTCCACACAGAGTTTGGTTCAATTTGGACAACTCTATGACCTAATCGAAAAGACCTAATTTTCAAAATTATTTAAATTTCGCAAATCGCGAAATTCGCAAAATTCTGTATGAAAAGCTAACTTTTTTCCTCGACAAGCTATATCAAAAAATCTTTTTGTTTTACGATCTAGATACCCATGGAATACTCCACACCGAGTTTGGTCCACTTTTGGACAACATTAACACCTAATCAAAAAGATTTATTTTTAAAATTACTTATCTGAAATAATCGCAAATTTCCGTATGAAAAACTTACTTTTTTGCTAGGCAAGCTATACCAAAACTTCTTTTTGTTCTACAATCTAGGTACCCATGGGATACTCCACACCGAGTTTGGTTCAATTTGGACAACTCTATGACCTTATAAGAAGACCTATTCTTCAAAAATTATTTAAAAATCCCAAATCGCGAAATTCGCAAATTTCTGTATGAAAATTTAACTTTTTTCCTAGACAAGCTATAGCAAAAATTCTTTTCGTTTTACAATCCAGGTACCCATGGGATACTCCACACCGAGTTTGGTTCAATTTGGACAACTCTATGACCTAATCAAAAAGACCTAATTTTCAAAATTATTTAAAACTCGCAAATCGCGAAATTCGCAAAATTCTTTATGAAAAACTAACTTTTTTCCTCGAAAAGCTATATCAAAAATTCTTTTCGTTTTACGATCTAGATTCCCATGGAATACTCGACACCGAGTTTGGTCCACTTTTGGACAACATTAACAACTAATCAAAAAGACTTATTTTTAAAATTACTTATTTGAAATAATCGCAAATTTCCGTATGAAAAACTTACTTTTTTGCTAGGCCAGCTATATCGAAACTTCTTTTTTTTCTACAATCTAGAACCCATGAAATACTCCACACCGATTTTGGTTCAATTTGGACAACTCTATGACCTAATCAAAAGACCTATTTTTCAAAAATTATTTAAAATTCGCAAATCGCGAAATTCGCAAATTTCCGTATGAACAACTAACTCTTTTCCTAGACAAGCTATACCAATAATTCTTTTTGTTTTACAATCTAGGTACCCGTGGAATACTCCATAAGGAGTTTGGTTCGATTTGAACAACTCCTTGACCCGATGAAAATGACCTAATTTTAAAATTCGTTATTTGCGAAATTCGCAAGTTTCGGTATGAATATTTAACTTTTTCCCTAGACAAGGTATTTCAGAAATTCTTTTTGTTCTACAATTCAGGTACTCATGTGATACTCCACACAGAGTTTGGTTCAATTTGGACAACTCTATGACCTAATCAGAAAGACCTAATTTTCAAAGTTATTTAAAATTGGCAAATCGCGAAATTCGCAAAATTCTGTATGAAAAACTAACTTTTTTCCTAGACAAGCTATATCAAAAATTCTTTTCGTTTTACGATCTAGATACCCATGGAATACTCCGCACCGAGTTTGGTCAACTCTTGGGCAACATTAACACCTAATCAAAAAGACTTATTTTTAAAATTACCTATTTGAATTAATCGCAAATTTCCGTATCAAAAACTTACTTTTTTGCTAGGCAAGCTATACCAAAACTTCTTTTTGTTCTACAATCTAGGTACCCATGGGATACTCCACACCAAGTTTGGTTCAATTTGGACACTCTATGACCTAATCAAAAAGACCTATTTTTCAAAATTATTTAAAATTCGCAAATCGCGAAATTCGCAAATTTCCCTATGAAAAACTAACTCTTTTCCTAGACAAGGTATACCAAAAATTCTTTTAGTTTTACAATCTAGATACCCATGGAATACTCCACACCGAGTTTGGACCACTTTTGGACAACATTAACACCTAATCAAAAAGACTTATTTTTAAAATTACTTATTTGAAATAATCGCAAATTTCCGTATGAAAAACTTACTTTTTTGCTAGGCAAGCTATACCAAAACTTCTTTTTGTTCTACAATCTAGGTACCCATGGGATACTCCACACCAAGTTTGGTTCAATTTGGACACTCTATGACCTAATCAAAAAGACCTATTTTTCAAAATTATTTAAAATTCGCAAATCGCGAAATTCGCAAATTTCCCTATGAAAAACTAACTCTTTTCCTAGACAAGGTATACCAAAAATTCTTTTAGTTTTACAATCTAGATACCCATGGAATACTCCACACCGAGTTTGGACCACTTTTGGACAACATTAACACCTAATCAATAAGACTTATTTTTAAAACTACTTATTTGAAATAATCGCAACTTTCCGTATGAAAAACTTACTTTTTTGCTAGGCAAGCTATACCAAAATTTCTCTTTGTTCTACAATCTAGGTACCCATGGGATACTCCACACCGAGTTTGGTTCAATTTGGACAACTCTATGACCTAATCAAAAAGACCTATTTTTCAAAATTATTTAAAATTGGCAAATCGCGAAATTCGCAAAATTCTGTATGAAAAACTAACTTTTTTCCTAGACAAGCTATATCAAAAAATCTTTTCGTTTTACGATCTAGATACCCATGGAATACTCCACACCGAGTTTGGTCCACTTTTGGACAACATTAACACCTAATCAAAAAGACTTATTTTTAAAATTACTTATTTGAAATAATCGCAAATTTTCGTATGAAAAACTTACTTTTTTGCTAGGCAAGCTACACCAAAACTTCTTTTTGTTCTACAATCTAGGTACCCATGGGATACTCCACACCGACTTTGGTTTAATTTGGACAACTCTATGACCTAATCAAAAAGACCTATTTTTCAAAATTATTTAAAATTCGCAAATCGCGAAATTCGCAAATTTCCGTATGAAGAACTAACTTTTTTCCTAGACAAGGTATACCAAAAATTCTTTTAGTTTTACAATCTAGATACCCGTGGGATACTCCACACCGAGTTTGGTCTAATTCGGACAACTTTAAGACCCAATCAAAAAGTCTTATTTTTAAAATTACTTATTTGAAACAATCGCAAGTTTCCGTATGAAGAACCAACTTTTTTTGCTAGGCAAGCTATTTCAAAAATTCTTTTTTTCTCTACAGTTTAGGTACCCATGGGATACTCCACACAGAGTTTGGTTCAATTTGGACAACTCTATGACCTAATCAAAAAGACCTATTTTTAAAATTACATATTTGAAACAATCGCAAGTTTCCGTATGAAGAACCAACTTTTTTTGCTAGGCAAGCTATACCAAAACTTCTTTTCGTTCTACAATCTAGGTACCCATGGGATACTCCACACCAAGTTTGGTCTAATTTGGACAACTCTATGACCTAATCAAAAAGACCTATTTTTAAAATTACATATTTGAAACAATCGCAAGTTTCCGTATGAAGAACCAACTTTTTTTCCTAGACAAGCTATACCAAAAATTCTTTTCGTTTTACGATCTAGATACCCATGGAATACTCCACACCGAGTTTGGTCCACTTTTGGACAACATTAACACCTAGTCAAAAAGACTTATTTTTAAAATTACTTATTTGAAATAATCGCAAATTTCCGTACGAAAAACTTACTTTTTTGCTAGGCAAGCTATTTCAAAAATTCTTTTTTCTCTACAGTTTAGGTACCCATGGGATACTCCACACAGAGTTTGGTTCAATTTGGACAACTCTATGACCTAATCAAAAAGACCTAATTTTCAAAATTATTTAAAAATCGCAAATCGCGAAATTCGCAAAATTCTGTATAAAAAACTAACTTTTTTTCCTAGACAAGCTATACCAAAAATTCTTTTCGTTTTACGATCTAGATACCCATGGAATACTCCACACCGAGTTTGGTCCACTTTTGGACAACATTAACACCTAGTCAAAAAGACTTATTTTTAAAATTACTTATTTGAAATAATCGCAAATTTCCGTACGAAAAACTTACTTTTCTGCTAGGCAAGCTACACCAAAACTTCTTTTTGTTCTACAATCTAGGTACCCATGGGATACTCCACACCGAGTTTGGTTCAATTTGGACAACTCTAGAAAAAGACCTATTTTTCAAAACCATTTAAAATTCGCAAATCGCGAAATTCGCAAATTTCTGTATGAAAAACTAACTTTTTTCCTAGACAAGCTATACCAAAAATTCTTTTCGTTTTACGATCTAGATACCCATGGAATACTCCACACCGAGTTTGGTCCACTTTTGGACAACATTAACACCTAATCAAAAAGACTTATTTTTAAAATTACTTATTTGAAATAATCGCAAATTTCCGTACGAAAAACTTACTTTTTTGCTAGGCAAGCTACACCAAAACTTCTTTTTGTTCTACAATCTAGGTACCCATGGGATACTCCACACCTAGTTTGGTTCAATTTGGACAACTCTATGACCTAATCAAAAAGACCTAATTTTCAAAATTATTTAAAATTGGCAAATCGCGAAATTCGCAAAATTCTGTATGAAAAACTAACTTTTTTTCCTAGACAAGCTATACCAAAAATTCTTTTCGTTTTACGATCTAGATACCCATGGAATACTCCACACCGAGTTTGGTCCACTTTTGGACAACATTAACACCTAATCAAAAAGACTTATTTTTAAAATTACTTATTTGAAATAATCGCAAATTTCCGTACGAAAAACTTACTTTTTTGCTAGACAAGCTACACCAAAACTTCTTTTTGTTCTACAATCTAGGTACCCATGGGATACTCCACACCGAGTTTGGTTCAATTTGGACAACTCTAGAAAAAGACCTATTTTTCAAAACCATTTAAAATTCGCAAATCGCGAAATTCGCAAATTTCTGTATGAAAAACTAACTTTTTTCCTAGACAAGCTATACCAAAAATTCTTTTCGTTTTACGATCTAGATACCCATGGAATACTCCACACCGAGTTTTGTCCACTTTTGGACAACATTAACACCTAATCAAAAAGACTTATTTTTAAAATTACTTATTTGAAATAATCGCAAATTTCCGTACGAAATACTTACTTTTTTGCTAGGCAAGCTACACCAAAACTTCTTTTTGTTCTACAATCTAGGTACCCATGGGATACTCCACACCGAGTTTGGTTCAATTTGGACAACTCTATGACCTAATCAAAAAGACCTAATTTTCAAAATTATTTAAAATTGGCAAATCGCGAAATTCGCAAAATTCTGTATGAAAAAGTAACTTTTTTCATAGACAAGCTATATCAAAAATTCTTTTCGTTTTACGATCTAGATACCCATGGAATACTCCCCACCGAGTTTGGTCAACTTTTGGGCAACATTAACACCTAATCAAAAAGACTTATTTTTAAAATTACTTATTTGAAATAATCGCAAATTTCCGTATGAAAAACTTACTTTTTTGCTAGGCAAGCTACACCAGAACTTCTTTCTTTTTGTTCTACAATCTAGGTACCCATGGGATACTCCACACCAAGTTTGGTTCAATTTGGACACTCTATGACCTAATCAAAAAGACCTTTTTTTCAAAATTATTTAAAATTCGCAAATCGCGAAATTCGCAAATTTCCGTATGAAAAACTAACTTTTTTCCTAGACAAGGTATACCAGAATTCTTTTAGTTTTACAATCTAGATACCCGTGGGATACTCCACACCGAGTTTTGTCCACTTTTGGACAACATTAACACCTAATCAAAAAGACTTGTTTTTAAAATTACTTATTTGAAATAATCGCAAATTTCCGTACGAAAAACTTACTTTTTTGCTAGGCAAGCTATACCAAAGTTTCTTTTCGTTCTACATTCTACGCACCCATGGGATACTCCACACCGAGTTTGGTTCAATTTGGACAACTCTATGACCTAATCAAAAGACCTATTTTCAAAAATTATTTTAAAATCGCAAATCGCGAAATTCGCAAATTTTCGTATGAACAACTAACTCTTTTCCTAGACAACCTATACCAATTTATACCTTTTTGTTTTACAATCTAGGTACCCGTGGAATCCTCCATACCCAGTTTGGTTTGATTTGAACAACTATTTGACCCGAAGAAAAAGACCTATTTTTAAAATTCGTTATTTGCGAAATTCGCAAATTTCCGTATGAAAAATTAACTTTTTTCCTAGACAAGCTATAGCAAAATTTTCTTGTTTTACAATCCAGGTACCCATGGGATACTCCACACCGAGTTTGGTTCAATTTGGACAACTCTAGAAAAAGACCTATTTTTCAAAACCATTTAAAATTCGCAAATCGCGAAATTCGCAAATTTCTGTATGAAAAACTAACTTTTTTCCTAGACAAGCTATACCAAAAATTCTTTTCGTTTTACGATCTAGATACCCATGGAATACTCCACACCGAGTTTGGTCCACTTTTGGACAACATTAACACCTAATCAAAAAGACTTATTTTTAAAATTACTTATTTGAAATAATCGCAAATTTCCGTACGAAAAACTTACTTTTTTGCTAGACAAGCTACACCAAAACTTCTTTTTGTTCTACAATCTAGGTACCCATGGGATACTCCACACCGAGTTTGGTTCAATTTGGACAACTCTAGAAAAAGACCTATTTTTCAAAACCATTTAAAATTCGCAAATCGCGAAATTCGCAAATTTATGTATGAAAAACTAACTTTTTTCCTAGACAAGCTATACCAAAAATTCTTTTCGTTTTACGATCTAGATACCCATGGAATACTCCACACCGAGTTTTGTCCACTTTTGGACAACATTAACACCTAATCAAAAAGACTTATTTTTAAAATTACTTATTTGAAATAATCGCAAATTTCCGTACGAAAAACTTACTTTTTTGCTAGGCAAGCTACACCAAAACTTCTTTTTGTTCTACAATCTAGGTACCCATGGGATACTCCACACCGAGTTTGGTTCAATTTGGACAACTCTATGACCTAATCAAAAAGACCTAATTTTCAAAATTATTTAAAATTGGCAAATCGCGAAATTCGCAAAATTCTGTATGAAAAAGTAACTTTTTTCCTAGACAAGCTATATCAAAAATTCTTTTCGTTTTACGATCTAGATACCCATGGAATACTCCGCACCGAGTTTGGTCAACTTTTGGGCAACATTAACACCTAATCAAAAAGACTTATTTTTAAAATTACTTATTTGAAATAATCGCAAATTTCCGTATGAAAAACTTACTTTTTTGCTAGGCAAGCTACACCAAAACTTCTTTTTGTTCTACAATCTAGGTACCCATGGGATACTCCACACCGAGTTTGGTTCAATTTGGACAACTCTATGACCTAATCAAAAGACCTATTTTTCAAAAATTATATAGAATTCGCAAATCGCGAAATTCGCAAATTTCCGTATGAAGAACTAACTCTTTTCCTAGACAAGCTATACCAAAAATTCTTTTTGTTTTACAATCCAGTTACCCGTGGAGTACTCCATAACGAGTTTGGTTCGATTTGAACAACTCCTTGACCCGATGAAAATGACATATTTTTGAAATTCGTTATTTGCGAAATTCGCAAGTTTCGGTATGAATATTTAACTTTTTTCCTAGACAAGCTATTTCAAAAATTCTTTTTGTTCTACAATTTAGGTACCCATGGGATACTCCACACCGAGTTTGGTTCGATTTAGACAACTCTATGACCTAATCAAAAAGACCTAATTTTCAAAATTATTTAAAATTGGCAAATCGCGAAATTCGCAAAATTCTGTATGAAAAAGTAACTTTTTTCCTAGACAAGCTATATCAAAAAATCTTTTCGTTTTACGATCTAGATACCCATGGAATACTCCACACCGAGTTTGGTCCGCTTTTGCACAACGTTAACACCTAATCAAAAAGACTTATTTTTAAAATTACTTATTTGAAATAATCGCAAATTTCCGTATGAAAAAATTACTTTTTTGCTAGGCAAGCTATACCAAAGTTTCTTTTCGTTCTACATTCTATGCACCCATGGGATACTCCACACCGAGTTTGGTTCAATTTGGACAACTCTATGACCTAATCAAAAGACCTATTTTCAAAAATTATTTAAAAATCGCAAATCGCGAAATTCGCAAATTTCCGTATGAACAACTAACTCTTTTCCTAGATAACCTATACCAATTTACAACTTTTTGTTTTACAATCTAGATACCCGTGGAATCCTCCATACCCAGTTTGGTTTGATTTGAACAACTAATTGACCCGAAGAAAAAGACCTATTTTTAAAATTCGTTATTTGCGAAATTCGCAAATTTCCGTATGAAAAATTAACTTTTTTCCTAGACAAAGTATAGCAAAATTTTCTTGTTTTACAATCCAGGTACCCATGGGATACTCCACACCGAGTTTGGTTCAATTTGGACAACTCTAGAAAAAGACCTATTTTTCAGAACCATTTAAAATTCGCAAATCGCGAAATTCGCAAATTTCTGTATGAAAAACTAACTTTTTTCCTAGACAAGCTATACCAAAAATTCTTTTCGTTTTACGATCTAGATACCCATGGAATACTCCACACCGAGTTTGGTCCACTTTTGGACAACATTAACACCTAATCAAAAAGACTTATTTTTAAAATTACTTATTTGAAATAATCGCAAATTTCCGTATGAAAAACTAACTTTTTTGCTAGGCAAGCTATAACAAAATTTCTTTTCGTTCTACATTGTACGCATCCATGGGATACTCCACACCGAGTTTGGTTCAATTTGGACAACTCTTTGACCTAATCAAAAGACCTATTTTTCAAAAATTATTTAAAAATCGCAAATCGCGAAATTCGCAAATTTCCGTATGAACAACTAACTCTTTTCCTAGACAAGCTATACCAAAAATTTTTTTTGTTTTACAATCTAGGTACCCGTGGAATCCTCCATACCCAGTTTGGTTTGATTTGAACAACTATTTGACCCGAAGAAAAAGACCTATTTTTAAAATTCGTTATTTGCGAAATTCGCAAATTTCCGTATGAAAAATTAACTTTTTTCCTAGACAAGCTATAGCAAAACTTTCTTGTTTTACAATCCAGGTACCCATGGGATACTCCACACCGAGTTTGGTTCAATTTGGAAAACTCTAGAAAAAGACCTATTTTTCAAAACCATTTAAAATTCGCAAATCGCGAAATTCGCAAATTTCTGTATGAAAAACTAACTTTTTTCCTAGACAAGCTATACCAAAACTTCTTTTCGTTCTACAATCTAGGTACCCATGGGATACTCCACACCGAGTTTGGTTCAATTTGGACAACTCTATGACCTAATCAAAAGACCTATTTTTCAAAAATTATTTAAAAATCGCAAATCGCGAAATTCGCAAATTTCCGTATGAACAACTAACACTTTTCCTAGACAAGCTATACCAAAAATTCTTTTTGTTTTACAATCTAGGTACCCGTGGAATCCTCCATACCCAGTTTGGTTTGATTTGAACAACTATTTGACCGGAAGAAAAAGACCTATTTTTAAAATTCGTTATTTGCGAAACTCGCAAATTTCCGTAAGAAAAATTAACTTTTTTCCTAGACAAGCTATAGCAAAATTTTCTTGTTTGACAATCCAGGTACCCATGGGATACTCCACACCGAGTTTAGGTTCAATTTGGACAACTCTAGAAAAAGACCTATTTTTCAAAACCATTTAAAATTCGCAAATCGCGAAATTCGCAAATTCCTGTATGAAAAACTAATTTTTTTCCTAGACAAGCTATACCAAAAATTCTTTTCGTTCTACAATCTAGGTACGCATGGGATACTCCACACCGAGTTTGGTCCACTTTTGGACAACATTAACACCTAATCAAAAAGACTTATTTTTAAAATTACTTATTTGAAATAATCGCAAATTTCCGTATGAAAAACTTACTTTTTTGCTAGGCAAGCTATAACAAAATTTCTTTTCGTTCTACATTGTACGCACCCATGCCATGGGATACTCCACACCGAGTTTGGTTCAATTTGGACAACTCTTTGACCTAATCAAAAGACCTATTTTTCAAAAATTATTTAAAAATCGCAAATCGCGAAATTCGCAAATTTCCGTATGAACAACTAACTCTTTTCCTAGACAAGCTATACCAAAACTTCTTTTTGTTTTACAATCTAGGTACCCATGGGATACTCCACACCGAGTTTGGTTCAATTTGGACAACTCTATGACCTAATCAAAAGACCTATTTTTCAAAAATTATTTAAAAATCGCAAATCGCGAAATTCGCAAATTTCCGTATGAACAACTAACACTTTTCCTAGACAAGCTATACCAAAAATTCTTTTTGTTTTACAATCTAGGTACCCGTGGAATCCTCCATACCCAGTTTGGTTTGATTTGAACAACTATTTGACCGGAAGAAAAAGACCTATTTTTAAAATTCGTTATTTGCGAAACTCGCAAATTTCCGTAAGAAAAATTAACTTTTTTCCTAGACAAGCTATAGCAAAATTTTCTTGTTTGACAATCCAGGTACCCATGGGATACTCCACACCGAGTTTAGGTTCAATTTGGACAACTCTAGAAAAAGACCTATTTTTCAAAACCATTTAAAATTCGCAAATCGCGAAATTCGCAAATTCCTGTATGAAAAACTAATTTTTTTCCTAGACAAGCTATACCAAAAATTCTTTTCGTTCTACAATCTAGGTACGCATGGGATACTCCACACCGAGTTTGGTCCACTTTTGGACAACATTAACACCTAATCAAAAAGACTTATTTTTAAAATTACTTATTTGAAATAATCGCAAATTTCCGTATGAAAAACTTACTTTTTTGCTAGGCAAGCTATAACAAAATTTCTTTTCGTTCTACATTGTACGCACCCATGGGATACTCCACACCGAGTTTGGTTCAATTTGGACAACTCTTTGACCTAATCAAAAGACCTATTTTTCAAAAATTATTTAAAAATCGCAAATCGCGAAATTCGCAAATTTCCGTATGAACAACTAACTCTTTTCCTAGACAAGCTATACCAAAACTTCTTTTTGTTTTACAATCTAGGTACCCATGGGATACTCCACACCGAGTTTGGTTCAATTTGGACAACTCTATGACCTAATCAAAAGACCTATTTTTCAAAAATTATTTAAAAATCGCAAATCGCGAAATTCGCAAATTTCCGTATGAACAACTAACACTTTTCCTAGACAAGCTATACCAAAAATTCTTTTTGTTTTACAATCTAGGTACCCGTGGAATCCTCCATACCCAGTTTGGTTTGATTTGAACAACTATTTGACCGGAAGAAAAAGACCTATTTTTAAAATTCGTTATTTGCGAAACTCGCAAATTTCCGTAAGAAAAATTAACTTTTTTCCTAGACAAGCTATAGCAAAATTTTCTTGTTTGACAATCCAGGTACCCATGGGATACTCCACGCCGAGTTTGGTTCAATTTGGACAACTCTAGAAAAAGACCTATTTTTCAAAACCATTTAAAATTCGCAAATCGCGAAATTCGCAAATTTCTGTATGAAAAACTAATTTTTTTCCTAGACAAGCTACACCAAAACTTCTTTTCGTTCTACAATCTAGGTACGCATGGGATACTCCACATCGGGTTTGGTCCACTTTTGGACAACATTAACACCTAATCAAAAAGACTTATTTTTAAAATTACTTATTTGAAATAATCGCAAATTTCCGTATGAAAAACTTACTTTTTTGCTAGGCAAGCTATAACAAAATTTCTTTTCGTTCTACATTGTACGCACCTATGGGATACTCCACACCGAGTTTGGTTCAATTTGGACAACTCTTTGACCTAATCAAAAGACCTATTTTTCAAAAATTATTTAAAAATCGCAAATCGCGAAATTCGCAAATTTCCGTATGAACAACTAACTCTTTTCCTAGACAAGCTATACCAAAAATTCTTTTTGTTTTACAATCTAGGTACCCGTGGAATCCTCCATACCCAGTTTGGTTTGATTTGAACAACTATTTGACCGGAAGAAAAAGACCTACTTTTAAAATTCGTTATTTGCGAAACTCGCAAATTTCCGTAAGAAAAATTAACTTTTTTCCTAGACAAGCTATAGCAAAATTTTCTTGTTTGACAATCCAGGTACCCATGGGATACTCCACACCGAGTTTGGTTCAATTTGGACAACTCTAGAAAAAGACCTATTTTTCAAAACCATTTAAAATTCGCAAATCGCGAAATTCGCAAATTTCAGTATGAAAAACTAATTTTTTTCCTAGACAAGCTATACCAAAACTTCTTTTCGTTCTACAATCTTGGTACGCATGGGATATGCCACACCGAGTTTGGTTCAATTTGGACAACTCTATGACCTAATCAAAAGACCTACTCTTCAAAAATTTTTTAAAAATCGCAAATCGCGAAATTCGCAAATTTCCGTATGAACAACTAACTCTTTTCCTAGACAAGCTATACCAAAAATTCTTTTTGTTTTACAATCTAGGTACCCGTGGAATCCTCCATACCCAGTTTGGTTTGATTTGAACAACTATTTGACCGGAAGAAAAAGACCTACTTTTAAAATTCGTTATTTGCGAAACTCGCAAATTTCCGTAAGAAAAATTAACTTTTTTCCTAGACAAGCTATAGCAAAATTTTCTTGTTTGACAATCCAGGTAACCATGGGATACTCCACACCGAGTTTGGTTCAATTTGGACAACTCTAGAAAAAGACCTATTTTTCAAAACCATTTAAAATTCGCAAATCGCGAAATTCGCAAATTTCTGTATGAAAAACTAATTTTTTTCCTAGACAAGCTATACCAAAACTTCTTTTCGTTCTACAATCTAGGTACGCATGGGATATGCCACACCGAGTTTGGTTCAATTTGGACAACTCTATGACCTAATCAAAAGACCTACTCTTCAAAAATTTTTTAAAAATCGCAAATCGCGAAATTCGCAAATTTCCGTATGAACAACTAACTCTTTTCCTAGACAAGCTATATCAAAAATTCTTTTTGTTTTACAATCTAGGTACCCGTGGAATCCTCCATACCCAGTTTGGTTTGATTTGAACAACTATTTGACAGGAAGAAAAAGACCTATTTTTAAAATTCGTTATTTGCGAAACTCGCAAATTTCCGTATGAAAAATTAACTTTTTTCCTAAACAAGCTATAGCAAAATTTTCTTGTTTGACAATCCAGGTACCCATGGGATACTCCACACCGAGTTTGGTTCAATTTGGAAAACTCTAGAAAAAGACCTATTTTTCAAAACCATTTAAAATTCGCAAATCGCGAAATTCGCAAATTTCTGTATGAAAAACTAACTTTTTTCCTAGAAAAGCTATACCAAAAATTTTTTTCGTTTTACGATCTAGATACCCATGGAATACTCCACACCGAGTTTGGTCCACTTTTGGACAACATTAACACCTAATCAAAAAGACTTATTTTTAAAATTACTTATTTGAAATAATCGCGAATTTCCGTATGAAAAACTTACTTTTTTGCTAGGCAAGCTATAACAAAATTTCTTTTCGTTCTACATTGTACGCACCCATGGGATACTCCACACCGAGTTTGGTTCAATTTAGACAACTCTTTGACCTAATCAAAAGACCTATTTTTCAAAAATTATTTAAAAATCGCAAATCGCGAAATTCGCAAATTTCCGTATGAACAACTAACTCTTTTCCTAGACAAGCTATACCAAAAATTATTTTTGTTTTACAATCTAGGTACCCGTGGAATCCTCCATACCCAGTTTGGTTTGATTTGAACAACTATTTGACCCGAAGAAAAAGACCTATTTTTAAAATTCGTTATTTGCGAAATTCGCAAATTTCCGTATGAAAAATTAACTTTTTTCCTAGACAAGCTATAGCAAAACTTTCTTGTTTTACAATCCAGGTACCCATGGGATACTCCACACCGAGTTTGGTTCAATTTGGAAAACTCTAGAAGAAGACCTATTTTTCAAAACCATTTAAAATTCGCAAATCGCGAAATTCGCAAATTTCAGTATGAAAAACTAATTTTTTTCCTAGACAAGCTATACCAAAACTTCTTTTCGTTCTACAATCTTGGTACGCATGGGATATGCCACACCGAGTTTGGTCCACTTTTGGACAACATTAACACCTAATCAAAAAGACTTATTTTTAAAATTACTTATTTGAAATAATCGCGAATTTCCGTATGAAAAACTTACTTTTTTGCTAGGCAAGCTATAACAAAATTTCTTTTCGTTCTACATTGTACGCACCCATGGGATACTCCACACCGAGTTTGGTTCAATTTAGACAACTCTTTGACCTAATCAAAAGACCTATTTTTCAAAAATTATTTAAAAATCGCAAATCGCGAAATTCGCAAATTTCCGTATGAACAACTAACTCTTTTCCTAGACAAGCTATACCAAAAATTATTTTTGTTTTACAATCTAGGTACCCGTGGAATCCTCCATACCCAGTTTGGTTTGATTTGAACAACTATTTGACCCGAAGAAAAAGACCTATTTTTAAAATTCGTTATTTGCGAAATTCGCAAATTTCCGTATGAAAAATTAACTTTTTTCCTAGACAAGCTATAGCAAAACTTTCTTGTTTTACAATCCAGGTACCCATGGGATACTCCACACCGAGTTTGGTTCAATTTGGAAAACTCTAGAAGAAGACCTATTTTTCAAAACCATTTCAAATTCGCAAATCGCGAAATTCGCAAATTTCTGTATGAAAAACTAACTTTTTTCCTAGACAAGCTATACCAAAACTTCTTTTCGTTCTACAATCTAGGTACGCATGGGACACTCCACACCGAGTTTGGTTCAATTTGGACAACTCTATGACCTAATCAAAAGACCTATTTTTCGAAAATTATTTAAAAATCGCAAATCGCGAAATTCGCAAATTTCCGTATGAACAACTAACACTTTTCCTGGACAGGCTATACCAAAGATTCTTTTTGTTTTACAATCTAGGTACCCGTGGAATCCTCCATTCCCAGTTTGGTTTGATTTGAACAACTATTTGACCGGAAGAAAAAGACCTATTTTTAAAATTCGTTATTTGCGAAACTCGCAAATTTCCGTATGAAAAATTAACTTTTTTTCTAGACAAGCTTTAGCAAAATTTTCTTGTTTGACAATCCAGGTACCCATGGGATACTCCACACCGAGTTTGGTTCAATTTGGACAACTCTAGAAAAAGACCTATTTTTCAAAACCATTTAAAATTCGCAAATCGCGAAATTCGCAAATTTCTGTATGAAAAACTATTTTTTTCCTAGACAAGCTATACCAAAACTTCTTT
This sequence comes from Convolutriloba macropyga, assembly GCF_964194025.1. Taxonomy (NCBI): domain Eukaryota; kingdom Metazoa; phylum Xenacoelomorpha; order Acoela; family Convolutidae; genus Convolutriloba; species Convolutriloba macropyga. The sequence goes on from NC_134482.1 coordinate 48,737,063, forward strand.
TCGTTCTACAATCTAGGTACGCATGGGACACTCCACACCGAGTTTGGTTCAATTTGGACAACTCTATGACCTAGTCAATAGACCTATTTTTCAAAAATTATTTAAAAATCGCAAATCGCGAAATTCGCAAATTTCCGTATGAACAACTAACTCTTTTCCTAGACAAGCTATACCAAAAATTCTTTTTGTTTTACAATCTAGGTACCCGTGGAATCCTCCATACCCAGTTTGGTTTGATTTGAACAACTATTTGACCGGAAGAAAAAGACCTATTTTTAAAATTCGTTATTTGCGAAACTCGCAAATTTCCGTATGAAAAATTAACTTTTTTCCTAGACAAGCTATAGCAAAATTTTCTTGTTTGACAATCCAGGTACCCATGGGATACTCCACACCGAGTTTGGTTCAATTTGGACAACTCTAGAAAAAGACCTAATTTTCAAAACCATTTAAAATTCGCAAATCGCGAAATTCGCAAATTTCTGTATGAAAAACTAACTTTTTTCCTAGACAAGCTATACCAAAACTTCTTTTCGCTCTACAATCTAGGTACCCGTGGGATACTCCACACCGAGTTTGGTTCAATTTGGACAACTCTATGACCTAATCAAAAGACCTATTTTTCAAAATTATATAAAATTCGCAAATCGCGAAGTTCGCAAATTTCCGTATGAACAACTAACTTTTTTCCTAGACAAGCTATACCAAAAATTCTTTTTGTTTTACGATCTAGGTACCCATTGGATACTCCATAACGAGTTTGATTCGATTTGAACAACTCCTTGACCCGATGAAAAAGACCTATTTTTAAAATTCGTTATTTGCGAAATTCGCAAATTTCCGTATGAAAAATTAACTTTTTTCATAGACAAGCTATAGCAATTTTTTTGTTTTACAATCCAGGTACCCATGGGATACTCCACACCGAGTTTGGTTCAAATTGGACAACTTCTTTGACCTAATCAAAAAGACCTATTTTTCAAAATTATTTAAAATTTGCAAATCGCGAAATTCGCAAATTTCCGTATGAACAACTAACTCTTTTCCTAGACAAGCTATACCAAAAATTCTTTTTGTTTTACAATCTAGGTACCCGTGGAATCCTCCATACCCAGTTTGGTTTGATTTGAACAACTATTTGACCGGAAGATAAAGACCTATTTTTAAAATTCGTTATTTGCGAAATTCGCAAATTTCCGTATCAAAATTTAACTTTTTTCCTAGACAAGCTATACCAAAACTTCTTTTCGTTCTACAATCTAGGTACCCATGGGATACTCCACAGCGCATTTGGTTCAATTTGGACAACTCTATGACCTAATCAAAAGACCTATTTTTCAAAAATTATTTAAAAATCGCAAATCGCAAAATTCGCAAATTTCCGTATGAACAACTAACTCTTTTCCTAGACAAGCTATACCAAAAATTCTTTTTGTTTTACAATCTAGGTACCCGTGGAATCCTCCATACCCAGTTTGGTTTGATTTGAACAATTATTTGACCGGAAGAAAAAGACCTATTTTTAAAATTCGTTATTTGCGAAATTCGCAAATTTCCGTATGAAAAATTAACTTTTTTCCTAGACAAGCTATAGCAAAATTTTCTTGTTTGACAATCCAGGTACCCATGGGATACTCCACACCGAGTTTGGTTCAATTTGGACAACTCTAGAAAAAGACCTATTTTTCAAAACCATTTAAAATTCGCAAATCGCGAAATTCGCAAATTTCTGTATGAAAAACTAACTTTTTTCCTAGACAAGCTATACCAAAACTTCTTTTCGTTCTACAATCTAGGTACCCGTTGGATACTCCATAACGAGTTTGATTCGATTTGAACAACTCCTTGACCCGATGAAAAAGACCTATTTTTAAAATTCGTTATTTGCGAAATTCGCAAATTTCCGTATGAAAAATTAACTTTTTTCATAGACAAGCTATGGCAATTTTTTTGTTTTACAACCCAGGTACCCATGGGATACTCCACACCAAGTTTGGTTCAAATTGGACAACTTCTATGACCTAATCAAAAAGACCTATTTTTCAAAAATTATTTAAAAATCGCAAATCGCGAAATTCGCAAATTTCCGTATGAACAACTAACACTTTTCCTAGACAAGCTATACCAAAAATTCTTTTTGTTTTACAATCTAGGTACCCGTGGAATCCTCCATACCCAGTTTGGTTTGATTTGAACAACTATTTGACCGGAAGAAAAAGACCTATTTTTAAAATTCGTTATTTGCGAAATTCGCAAATTTCCGTATCAAAAATTAACTTTTTTCCTAGACAAGCTATACCAAAACTTCTTTTCGTTCTACAATCTAGGTACCCATGGGATACTCCACACCGAGTTTGGTTCAATTTGGACAACTCTATGACCTAACCAAAAGACCTATTTTTCAAAAATTATTTAAAAATTGCAAATCGCAAAATTCGCAAATTTCCGTATGAACAACTAACTCTTTTCCTAGACAAGCTATACCAAAAATTCTTTTTGTTTTACAATCTAGGTACCCGTGGAATCCTCCATACCCAGTTTGGTTTGATTTGAACAACTATTTGACCGGAAGAAAAAGACCTATTTTTAAAATTCGTTATTTGCGAAATTCGCAAATTTCCGTATCAAAAATTAACTTTTTTCCTAGACAAGCTATACCAAAACTTCTTTTTGTTCTACAATCTAGGTACCCATGGGATACTCCACACCGAGTTTGGTTCAATTTGGACAACTCTATGACCTAACCAAAAGACCTATTTTTCAAAAATTATTTAAAAATTGCAAATCGCAAAATTCGCAAATTTCCGTATGAACAACTAACTCTTTTCCTAGACAAGCTATACCAAAAATTCTTTTTGTTTTACAATCTAGGTACCCGTGGAATCCTCCATACCCAGTTTGGTTTGATTTGAACAACTATTTGACCGGAAGAAAAAGACCTATTTTTAAAATTCGTTATTTGCGAAATTCGCAAATTTCCGTATGAAAAATTAACTTTTTTCCTAGACAAGCTATAGCAAAATTTTCTTGTTTGACAATCCAGGTACCCATGGGATACTCCACACCGAGTTTGGTTCAATTTGGACAACTCTAGAAAAAGACCTATTTTTCAAAACCATTTAAAATTCGCAAAGCGCGAAACTCGCAAACTTCTGTATGAAAAACTAACTTTTTTCCTAGACAAGCTATACCAAAACTTCTTTTCGTTTACAATCTAGGTACCCGTGGGATACTCCACACCGAGTTTGGTTCAATTTGGACAACTCTATGACCTAATCAAAAGACCTATTTATCAAAATTATATAAAATTCGCAAATCGAGAAATTCGCAAATTTCCGTATGAACAACTAACTTTTTTCCTAGACAAGCTATACCAAAAATTCTTTTTGTTTTACGATCTAGGTACCCGTTGGATACTCCATAACGAGTTTGATTCGATTTGAACAACTCCTTGACCCGATGAAAAAGACCTATTTTTAAAATTCGTTATTTGCGAAATTCGCAAATTTCCGTATGAAAAATTAACTTTTTTCATAGACAAGCTATAGCAATTTTTTTTTGTTTTACAATCCAGGTACCCATGGGATACTCCACACCGAGTTTGGTTCCAATTGGACAACTCTATGACCTAATCAAAAGACCTATTTTTCAAAAATTATTTAAAAATTGCAAATCGCAAAATTCGCAAATTTCCGTATGAACAACTAACTCTTTTCCTAGACAAGCTATACCAAAACTTCTTTTTGTTCTACAATCTAGGTACCCATGGGATACTCCACACCGAGTTTGGTTCAATTTGGACAACTCTATGACCTAACCAAAAGACCTATTTTTCAAAAATTATTTAAAAATTGCAAATCGCAAAATTCGCAAATTTCCGTATGAACAACTAACTCTTTTCCTAGACAAGCTATACCAAAAATTCTTTTTGTTTTACAATCTAGGTACCCGTGGAATCCTCCATACCCAGTTTGGTTTGATTTGAACAACTATTTGACCGGAAGAAAAAGACCTATTTTTAAAATTCGTTATTTGCGAAATTCGCAAATTTCCGTATGAAAAATTAACTTTTTTCCTAGACAAGCTATAGCAAAATTTTCTTGTTTGACAATCCAGGTACCCATGGGATACTCCACACCGAGTTTGGTTCAATTTGGACAACTCTAGAAAAAGACCTATTTTTCAAAACCATTTAAAATTCGCAAAGCGCGAAACTCGCAAACTTCTGTATGAAAAACTAACTTTTTTCCTAGACAAGCTATACCAAAACTTCTTTTCGTTTACAATCTAGGTACCCGTGGGATACTCCACACCGAGTTTGGTTCAATTTGGACAACTCTATGACCTAATCAAAAGACCTATTTATCAAAATTATATAAAATTCGCAAATCGAGAAATTCGCAAATTTCCGTATGAACAACTAACTTTTTTCCTAGACAAGCTATACCAAAAATTCTTTTTGTTTTACGATCTAGGTACCCGTTGGATACTCCATAACGAGTTTGATTCGATTTGAACAACTCCTTGACCCGATGAAAAAGACCTATTTTTAAAATTCGTTATTTGCGAAATTCGCAAATTTCCGTATGAAAAATTAACTTTTTTCATAGACAAGCTATAGCAATTTTTTTTTGTTTTACAATCCAGGTACCCATGGGATACTCCACACCGAGTTTGGTTCCAATTGGACAACTCTATGACCTAATCAAAAAAAGACCTAATTTTCAAAAATTTTTAAAATTCGCAAATCGAGAAATTCGCAAATTTCCGTATGAACAACTAACTTTTTTCCTAGACAAGCTATACCAAAAAGTCTTTTTGTTTTACGATCTAGGTACCCGTTGGATACTCCATAACGAGTTTGATTCGATTTGAACAACTCCTTGACCCGATGAAAAAGACCTATTTTTAAAATTCGTTATTTGCGAAATTCGCAAATTTCCGTATGAAAAATTAACTTTTTTCATAGACAAGCTATAGCAATTTTTTTTTGTTTTACAATCCAGGTACCCATGGGATACTCCACACCGAGTTTGGTTCAAATTGGACAACTTCAATGACCTAATCAAAAAGACCTAATTTTCAAAAATTTTTAAAATTTGCAAATCGAGAAATTCGCAAATTTCCGTATGAAAAACTAACTTTTTTCCTAGACACGCTTTACCAAAAATTATTTTCGTTTTACAATCTAGATACTCATGGGATACACCGAGTTTGGTTCAATTTGGACAACTCTATGACCTAATCAAAAGACCTATTTTTCAAAATTATTTAAAAATTGCAAACCGCGAAATTCGCAAATTTCCGTGTTAACAACCTATGTTTTTCCTAGACGAGCTATAGAAAAAAATCTTTTTGTTTTACAATCCAGGTACCCATGGGATACTCCACACCGAGTTTGGTTCAATTTGGACAATTCTATGACCTAATCAAAAAGACCTATTTTTCAAAATTATTTAAAATTCGCAAATCGCGAAATTCGCAAATTTCCGTATGAAAAACTAACTTTTTTCCTAGACACGCGATACCAAGAATTCTTTTCGTTTTACAATCTAGATACCCATGGGATACACCGAGTTTGGTTCAATTTGGACAACTCTATGACCTAATCAAAAAGACCTATTTTTCAAAAATTATTTGAAACTCGCAAATCGCGAAATTCGCAAAATTTCCGTATGAAAAACTAACTTTTTTTCCTAGACACGCGATACCAAGAATTCTTTTCGTTTTACAATCTAGATACCCATGGGATACATCGAGTTTGGTTCAATTTGGACAACTCTATGACCTAATCAAAAGACCTATTTTTCAAAATTATTTAAAAATTGCAAACCGCGAAAGTCGCAAATTTCCGTATGAACAACCTATATTTTTCCTAGACAAGCTTTACCAAAAATTCTTTTCGTTTTACAATCTAGGTACCCGTGGGATACAACATGCCCAGTTTGGTTTGATTTGAACAACTCTTTGACCCGATGAAAGAGACATATTTTTAAAATTCGTTATTTGCGAAATTAGCAAATTTCCGTATGAAAATTTAACTTTTTTCCTAGACAAGCTTTACCAAAAATTCTTTTCGTTTTACAATCTAGGTACCAGTGGGATACTCCATGCCGAGTTTGGTTTGATTTGAACAACTCCTTGACCCGATGAAAAAGACCTATTTTTAAAATTCGTTATTTGCGAAATTAGCAAATTTCCGTATGAAAATTTAACTTTTTTCCCAGACAAGCTTTACCAAAAATTCTTTTCGTTTTACACTCTAGATACCCATGGGATACTCAACACCGTTTTTGGTCCACTTTTGGACAACTTTAAGACCTGATCGAAAAGACTTATGTTTAAAATTAATTATTTAAAAAAGTCGCAAATTTCCGTATGAGAAAAGTACTTTTTGCTAGGCAAGCTATACCAAAAATTCTTTTTGTTCTACAATTTAGGTACCCATGGGATACTCCACACCGAATTTGGTTTAATTTGGACAACTCTTTGACCTAATCAAAAAGACCTATTTTTCAAAATTATTTAAAATTCGCAAATCGCGAAATTCGCAAATTTCCGTATGAAAAACTAACCTTTTACCTAGACGAGCTATACCAAAAATTCTTTTCGTTTTACAGTGTAGATACCCATGGAACTTTCCACACCGAGTTTGGTAGATTTTTGGACAACTTTAAAACCTAATCAAAAAGACTTATTTTTAAAATTACTTGTTTGAAAAAGTCGCAATTTTCCGTATGAAAAACTTTTTTTTTGCTAGGCAAGCTATACCAAAAATTCTTTTTGCTCTACAATCTAGGTACCCATGGGATACTCCACGCCGAGTTTGCTTTATTTTGGACAACTCTATGACCTAATCAAAAGACTTATTTTTCAAAGTTATTTAAAATTCGCAAATCGCGAAATTCGCAAATTTCCGTATAATTAACTAACTTTTTTCCTAGACAAGCTATTCCAAAAAATTTTTTCGTTTTACAATCTAGGTACCCGTGGGATACTCCATACCGAATTTGGTTTGATTTGAACTACTCCTTGACCCGATGAAAAAGACCTATTTTTAAAATTCGTTATTTGCGAAATTCGCCAATTTCCGTATGAAAATTCAACTTTTTTCCTAAACAAGCTATAGAAAAAATTCTTTTTTGTTTTACAATCCAGGTACCCATGGGATACTCCACACCGAGTTTGGTTCAGTTTGGACAACTCTATGACCTAATCAAAAAGACCTATCTTTCAAAAAAAATTAAAATTCGCAAATCGCGAAATTCGCAAATTTCCGTATGAAAAACTAACATTTTTCCTAGACAAGCTATACCAAAAATTCTTTCTGTTTTACGATCTAGGTACCCGTTGGATACTCCATACCGAATTTGGTTCGATTTGAACAACTCCTTGACCCGATGAAAAAGACCTTTTTTAAAATTCGTTATTTGCGAAATTCGCAAATTTCCGTATGAAAATTCAACTTTTTTCCTAAACAAGCTATAGAAAAAATTCTTTTTGTTTTACAATCCAGGTACCCATGGGATACTCCACACCGAGTTTGGTTCAATTTGGACAACTCTATGACCTAATCAAAAAGACCTATTTTTCAAAATTATTTAAAATTCGCAAATCGCGAAATTCGCAAATTTCCGTATGAAAAACTAACTTTTTTCCTAGACACGCGATACCAAGAATTCTTTTCGTTTTACAATCTAGATACCCATGGGATACACCGAGTTTGGTTCAATTTGGACAACTCTATGACCTAATCAAAAGACCTACTTTTCAAAATTATTTAAAAATTGCAAACCGCGAAAGTCGCAAATTTCCGTATGAACAACCTATATTTTTCCTAGACAAGCTTTACCAAAAATTCTTTTCGTTTACAATCTAGGTACCCGTGGGATACAACATGCCCAGTTTGGTTTGATTTGAACAACTCCTTGACCCGATGAAAGAGACCTATTTTTAAAATTCGTTATTTGCGAAATTAGCAAATTTCCGTATGAAAATTTAACTTTTTTCCTAGACAAGCTATAGCAAAATTTTCTTGTTTGACAATCCAGGTACCCATGGGATACTCCACACCGAGTTTGGTTCAATTTGGACAACTCTTTGACCTAATCAAAAAGACCTATTTTTCAAAATTATTTAAAATTCGCAAATCGCGAAATTCGCAAATTTCCGTATGAAAAACTAACCTTTTTCCTAGACGAGCTATACCAAAAATTCTTTTCGTTTTAGACTCTAGATACCCATGGGATTTTCCACACCGAGTTTGGTACATTTTTGGACAACTTTAAAACCTAATCAAAAAGACTTATTTTTAAAATTACTTATTTGAAAAAGTCGCAAATTTCCGTTTGAAAGACTTTTTATTTGCTAGGCAAGCTATACCAAAAATTCTTTTTTTCTACAATCTAGGTACCCATGGGATACTCCACGCCGAGTTTGCTTTAATTTGGACAACTCTATGACCTAATCAAAAGACTTATTTTTCAAAGTTTTTTAAAATTCGTAAATCGCGAAATTCGCAAATTTCCATATAATTAACTAACTTTTTCCTAGACAAGCTATACCAAAAAATTTTTTCGTTTTACAATCTAGGTACCCATGGGATACTCCATACCGAATTTGGTTTGATTTGAACTACTCCTTGACCCGATGAAAAAGACCTATTTTTAAAATTCGTTATTTGCGAAATTCGCAAATTTCCGTATGAAAATTTATCTTTTTTCCTAGACAAGCTATAGCAAAACTTCTCTTTGTTTTACAATCCATGTACTCATGGGATGCTCTACACCGAGTTTGGTTTAATTGGGACAACTCTATGACCTAATCAAAAGACCTATCTTTCAAAAAAACTTAAAATTCGCAAATCGCGAAATTCGCAAATTTCCGTATGAAAACTAACATTTTTCCTAGACAAGCTATACCAAAAATTCTTTCTGTTTTACAATCTAGGTACCCGTTGGATACTCCATACCGAATTTGGTTCGATTTGAACAACTCCTTGACCCGATGAAAAAGACCTATTTTTAAAATTCGTTATTTGCAAAATTCGCAAATTTCCGTATGAAATTTTAACTTTTTTCCTAGACAAGCTATAGCAAAAACTCTTTTTGTTTTACAATCTAGGTACCCATGCGATACTCCACACCGAGTTTGGTCCACTTTTGGACATTTTTAAGACCTAATCAAAAAGACCTTTTTTAAAATTACTTATTTGAAATAATCGCAAATTTCCGTATGAAAAACTTACTTTTTTGCTAGGCAAGCTAACCAAAAATTCTTTTTGTTCTACAATCTAGGTAACCATGGTATACTCCAAACCGAGTTTGGTTTAATTTGGACAACTCTAAGACCTAATCAAAAGACTTATTTTTCAAAATTATTTAAAATTCGCAAATCGCGGAATTCGCAAATTTCCGTATGAAAAACTAACATTTTTTCCTAGACAAGCTATACCAAAAATTCTTTCTGTTTTACATTCTAGGTACCCGTTGGATACTCCATACCGAACTTGGTTCGATTTGAACAACTCCTTGACCCGATGAAAAGACCTATTTTTAAAATTCGTTATTTGCGAAATTCGCAGAATTCCGTATGAAATTTTAACTTTTTTCCTAGACAAGCTATAGCAAAAATTCTTTTTGTTTTACAATCCAGGTACCCATGCGATACTCCACACCGAGTTTGGTCCACTTTTGGACATTTTTAAGACCTAATCAAAAAGACTTTTTTTAAAATTACTTATTTGAAATAATCGCAAATTTCCGTATGAAAAACTTACTTTTTTGCTAAGCAAGCTAACCAAAAATTCTTTTTGTTCTACAATCTAGGTAACCATGGTATACTCCAAACCGAGTTTGGTTTAATTTGAACTACTCCTTGACCCGATGAAAAAGACCTATTTTTAAAATTCGTTATTTGCGAAATTCGCAAATTTCCGTATGAAAATTTATCTTTTTTCCTAGACAAGCTATAGCAAAACTTCTCTTTGTTTTACAATCCATGTACTCATGGGATGCTCTACACCGAGTTTGGTTTAATTGGGACAACTCTATGACCTAATCAAAAGACCTATCTTTCAAAAAAACTTAAAATTCGCAAATCGCGAAATTCGCAAATTTCCGTATGAAAACTAACATTTTTCCTAGACAAGCTATACCAAAAATTCTTTCTGTTTTACAATCTAGGTACCCGTTGGATACTCCATACCGAATTTGGTTCGATTTGTACAACTCCTTGACCCGATGAAAAAGACCTATTTTTAAAATTCGTTATTTGCAAAATTCGCAAATTTCCGTATGAAATTTTAACTTTTTTCCTAGACAAGCTATAGCAAAAACTCTTTTTGTTTTACAATCTAGGTACCCATGCGATACTCCACACCGAGTTTGGTCCACTTTTGGACATTTTTAAGACCTAATCAAAAAGACCTTTTTTAAAATTACTTATTTGAAATAATCGCAAATTTCCGTATGAAAAACTTACTTTTTTGCTAGGCAAGCTAACCAAAAATTCTTTTTGTTCTACAATCTAGGTAACCATGGTATACTCCAAACCGAGTTTGGTTTAATTTGGACAACTCTAAGACCTAATCAAAAGACTTATTTTTCAAAATTATTTAAAATTCGCAAATCGCGGAATTCGCAAATTTCCGTATGAAAAACTAACATTTTTTCCTAGACAAGCTATACCAAAAATTCTTTCTGTTTTACATTCTAGGTACCCGTTGGATACTCCATACCGAACTTGGTTCGATTTGAACAACTCCTTGACCCGATGAAAAGACCTATTTTTAAAATTCGTTATTTGCGAAATTCGCAGAATTCCGTATGAAATTTTAACTTTTTTCCTAGACAAGCTATAGCAAAAATTCTTTTTGTTTTACAATCCAGGTACCCATGCGATACTCCACACCGAGTTTGGTCCACTTTTGGACATTTTTAAGACCTAATCAAAAAGACTTTTTTTAAAATTACTTATTTGAAATAATCGCAAATTTCCGTATGAAAAACTTACTTTTTTGCTAAGCAAGCTAACCAAAAATTCTTTTTGTTCTACAATCTAGGTAACCATGGTATACTCCAAACCGAGTTTGGTTTAATTTGGACAACTCTAAGACCTAATCAAAAGACTTATTTTTCAAAATTATTTAAAATTCGCAAATCGCGGAATTCGCAAATTTCCGTATGAAAAACTAACATTTTTCCTAGACAAGCTATACCAAAAATTCTTTCTGTTTTACATTCTAGGTACCCGTTGGATACTCCATACCGAACTTGGTTCGATTTGAACAACTCCTTGACCCGATGAAAAGACCTATTTTTAAAATTCGTTTTTTGCGAAATTCGCAGAATTCCGTATGAAATTTTAACTTTTTTCCTAGACAAGCTATAGCAAAAATTCTTTTTGTTTTACAATCCAGGTACCCATGCGATACTCCACACCGAGTTTGGTCCACTTTTGGACATTTTTAAGACCTAATCAAAAAGACTTTTTTAAAATTACTTATTTGAAATAATCGCAAATTTCCGTATGAAAAACTTACTTTTTTGCTAGGCAAGCTAACCAAAAATTCTTTTTGTTCTACAATCTAGGTAACCATGGTATACTCCAAACCGAGTTTGGTTTAATTTGGACAACTCTAAGACCTAATCAAAAGACTTATTTTTCAAAATTATTTAAAATTCGCAAATCGCGGAATTCGCAAATTTCCGTATGAAAAACTAACATTTTTCCTAGACAAGCTTTACCAAAAATTCTTTCTGTTTTACATTCTAGGTACCCGTTGGATACTCCATACCGGACTTGGTTCGATTTGAACAACTCCTTGACCCGATGAAAAGACCTATTTTTAAAATTCGTTATTTGCGAAATTCGCAGAATTCCGTATGAAATTTTAACTTTTTTCCTAGACAAGCTATAGCAAAAATTCTTTTTGTTTTACAATCCAGGTACCCATGCGATACTCCACACCGAGTTTGGTCCACTTTTGGACATTTTTAAGACCTAATCAAAAAGACTTTTTTTAAAATTACTTATTTGAAATAATCGCAAATTTCCGTATGAAAAACTTACTTTTTTGCTAGGCAAGCTAACCAAAAATTCTTTTTGTTCTACAATCTAGGTAACCATGGTATACTCCAAACCGAGTTTGGTTTAATTTGGACAACTCTATGACCTAATCAAAAGACTTATTTTTCAAAATTATTTAAAATTCGCAAATCGCGGAATTCGCAAATTTCCGTATGAACAACTAACTTTTTTCCTAGACAAGCCATACCAAAAATTCTTTTTGTTTTACCTTCTAGGTACCCGTGGGATACTCCATACCGAATTTGGTTCGATTTGAACAACTCCTTGACCCTATGAAAAAGACCTATTTTAAAATTCGTTATTCGCGAAATTCGCAATTTTCCGTATGAAAATTTAACTTTTTTCCTAAACAAGCTATAGCAAAAATTCTTTTTGTTTTACAATCTAGGTACCCATGGGATACTCCACACCGAGTTTGGTTTAATTTGGACAACTCTATGACCTAATCAAAAAGACCTATTTTTCAAAATTATTTAAAATTCGCAAATCGCGAAATTCGCAAATTTCCGTGTGAAAAACTTACTTTTTCCTGGACAAGCTATCCCAAAAAGTCTTTTTGTTTTACACTCTAGATACCCATGGGATACTCCACACCGAGTTTGGTCCACTTTTGGACAACTTTAAGACCTAATCAAAAGACTTATTTTTAAAATTACTTATTTGAAATAATCGCAAATTTCCGTATGCAAAACTTACTTTTTTGCTAGGCAAGCTAACCAAAAATTCTTTTTGTTCTACAATCTAGGTAACCATGGTATACTCCAAACCGAGTTTGGTTTAATTTGGACAACTCTATGACCTAATCAAAAGACTTATTTTTCAAAATTATTTAAAATTCGCAAATCGCGGAATTCGCAAATTTCCGTATGAACAACTAACTTTTTTCCTAGACAAGCCATAACAAAAATTCTTTTTGTTTTACCTTCTAGGTACCCGTGGGATACTCCATACCGAATTTGGTTCGATTTGAACAACTCCTTGACCCGATGAAAAAGACCTATTTTTAAAATTCGTTATTCGCGAAATTCGCAATTTTCCGTATGAAAATTTAACTTTTTTCCTAAACAAGCTATAGCAAAATTGTTTTTGTTTTACAATCTAGGTACCCATGGGATACTCCACACCGAGTTTGGTTTAATTTGGACAACTCTATGACCTAATCAAAAAGACCTATTTTTCAAAATTATTTAAAGTTCGCAAATCGCGAAATTCGCAAATTTCCGTGTGAAAAACTTACTTTTTCCTGGACAAGCTATCCCAAAAAGTCTTTTTGTTTTACACTCTAGATACCCATGGGATACTCCACACCGAGTTTGGTCCACTTTTGGACAACTTTAAGACCTAATCACAAAGACTTATTTTTAAAATTACTTATTTGAAATAATCGCAAATTTCCGTATGCAAAACTTACTTTTTTGCTAGGCAAGCTAACCAGAAATTCTTTTTGTTCTACAATCTAGGTAACCATGGTATACTCCAAACCGAGTTTGGTTTAATTTGGACAACTCTATGACCTAATCAAAAGACTTATTTTTCAAAATTATTTAAAATTCGCAAATCGCGGAATTCGCAAATTTCCGTATGAACAACTAACTTTTTTCCTAGACAAGCCATACCAAAAATTCTTTTTGTTTTACCTTCTAGGTACCCGTGGGATACTCCATACCGAATTTGGTTCGATTTGAACAACTCCTTGACCCGATGAAAAAGACCTATTTTTAAAATTCGTTATTCGCGAAATTCGCAATTTTCCGTATGAAAATTTAACTTTTTTCCTAAACAAGCTATAGCAAAAATTCTTTTTGTTTTACAATCTAGGTACCCATGGGATACTCCACACCGAGTTTGGTTTAATTTGGACAACTCTATGACCTAATCAAAAAGACCTATTTTTCAAAATTATTTAAAATTCGCAAATCGCGAAATTCGCAAATTTCCGTGTGAAAAACTTACTTTTTCCTGGACAAGCTATCCCAAAAAGTCTTTTTGTTTTACACTCTAGATACCCATGGGATACTCCACACCGAGTTTGGTCCACTTTTGGACAACTTTAAGACCTAATCACAAAGACTTATTTTTAAAATTACTTATTTGAAATAATCGAAAACTTCCGTATGAACGACCAACTTTTTTCCGAGATAAGCAAACCAAAAATTCTTTTTGTTTTACAATCCAAGTACCCATGGGATACTCCACGCCGAGTTTGCTTTAATTTGGACAACTCTATGACCTTATCAAAAAACTTATTTTTCAAAGTTATTTAATATTCGCAAATCGCGAAATTCGCAAATTTCCGTATAATTAACTCGCAAATTTCGGTGTTAACAACCTATGTTTTTCCTAGACAAGCTATACCAAAAAATTTTTTCGTTTTACAATTTAGGTACCCGTGGGATACTCCATACCGAATTTGGTTCGATTTGAACTAATCCTTGACCCGATGAAAAAGACCTATTTTTAAAATTCGTTATTTGCGAAATTCGCAAATTTCCGTATGAAAATTTATCTTTTTTCCTAGACAAGCTATAGCAAAACATCTCTTTGTTTTACAATCCATGTACCCATGGGATGCTCCACACCGAGTTTGGTTTAATTGGGACAACTCTATGACCTAATCAAAAAGACCTATCTTTCAAAATAATTTAAAATTCGCAAATCGCGAAATTCGCAAATTTCCGTATGAAAAACTAACATTTTTCCTAGAAAAGCTATACCAAAAATTCTTTCTGTTTTACAATCTAGGTACCCGTTGGATACTCCATACCGAATTTGGTTCGATATGAACAATTCGTTGACCCGATGAAAAAGACCTATTTTTAAAACTCGTTATTTGCGAAATTCGCAAATTTCGGTATGAAAACCTAACTTTTTTCCTAGACAAACTATAGCAAAAATTCTTTTCATTTTACAATCTAGAAACCCATGGGATACTCCATACCGAGTTTGGTTTGATTTCAACAAGTCCTTGACCCGATGAAAAAGACTTATTTTTAAAATTCGTTATTTGCGAAATTCGCAAATTTCCGTCTGAAAATTTAACTTTTTTCCTAGACAAGCTATAGCAAAATTTCTTTTTGTTTCACAATCCAGGTACCCATGGAATACTCCACACCAAGTTTGGTTCATTTTGGACCACTCTATGACTTAATCAAAAAGACCTATTTTTCAAAATTATTTAAAATTCGCAAATCGCGAATTTCGCTAATTTTCGTATGAAAAACTAACTTTTTTCCTAGACAAGCTATACCAAAAATTCTTTCTTTTTCACAATCTAGGTACCCGTTGGATACTCCATACCGAATTTGGTTCGATTTGAACATTTCCTTGACCCGATGAAAAAGACCTATTTTTAAAATTCGTTATTTGCGAAATTCGCAAATTTCCGTATGAAAATTTAACTTTTTTTCCTAGACAAGCTATAGCAAAAGTTCTTTTTGTTTTACAATCCAGGTACCCATGGAATACTCCACACCGAGTTTGGTTCAATTTGGACCACTCTATGACTTAATCAAAAAGACCTATTTTTCAAAATTATTTAAAATTCGCAAATCGCGAATTTCGCTAATTTTCGTATGAAAAACTAACTTTTTTCCTAGACAAGCTATACCAAAAATTCTTTCTTTTTCACAATCTAGGTACCCGTTGGATACTCCATACCGAATTTAGTTCGATTTGAACAACTCCTTGACCCGATGAAAAAGACCTATTTTTAAAATTCGTTATTTGCGAAATTCGCAAATTTCCGTATGAAAATTTAACTTTTTTCCTAGACAAGCTATAGCAAAATTTCTTTTTGTTTCACAATCCAGGTACCCATGGAATACTCCACACCAAGTTTGGTTCAATTTGGACAACTCTATGACCTAATCAAAAAGACCTATTTTTCAAAATTATTTAAAATTCGCAAATCGCGAAATTCGCTAATTTTCGTATGAAAAACTAACTTTTTTCCTAGACAAGCTATACCAAAAATTCTTTCTGCTTTACAATCTAGGTACCCGTTGGATACTCCATACCGAATTTGGTTCGATTTGAACAACTCCTTGACCCGATGAAAAAGACCTATTTTTAAAATTCGTTATTTGCGAAATTCGCAAATTTCCGTATGAAAACTTAACTTTTTTTCCTAGACAAGCTATAGCCAAAGTTCTTTTTGTTTTACAATCCAGGTACCCATGGAATACTCCACACCAAGTTTGGTTCACTTTGGACAACTCTATGACCCAATCAAAAAGACCTTTTTTTCAAAATTATTTAAAATTCGCAAATCGCGAAATTCGCAAATTTTCATATGAAAAACTAACTTTTTTCCTAGACAAGCTATACCAAAAATTCTTTTCGTTTTATAATCCAGGTACCCACGGAATACTCCACACCGAGTTTAATTCAATTTGGACAACTCTATGACCTAATCAAAAAGACCTAATTTTCAAAATTATTTAAATTTCGCAAATCGCGAAATTCGCAAATTTTCGTATGAA
Organism: Convolutriloba macropyga; assembly: GCF_964194025.1. Lineage (NCBI taxonomy): Eukaryota > Metazoa > Xenacoelomorpha > Acoela > Convolutidae > Convolutriloba > Convolutriloba macropyga. The sequence goes on from NC_134482.1 coordinate 48,753,634, forward strand.
AAACTAACTTTTTTCCTAGACAAGCTATACCAGAAATTCAAAAATTCTTTTTATTTTACAATCCAGGTACCCATCGAATACTCCACACCGAGTTTGGTTCAATTTGGACAACTCTATGACCTAATCAAAAAGACCTATTCTTCAAAATTATTTAAAATTCGCAAATCGCGAAATTCGCAAATTTTTGTATGAAAAACTATCTTTTTTCCTAGAAAAACTATACCACAAAAAATTTTTTTCGTTTTACAATCCAGGTACCCGTGGGATACTTCATACCGAGTTTGGTTCGATTTGAAAAACTCCTTGACCCGATGAAAAAGACCTAATTTTAAAATTCGTTATTTGCGAAATTCGCAAATTTCGGTATGAAAATTTAACTTTTTTCTAGACAAGCTATAGCAAAAATTCTTTTTGTTTTACAATTCAGGTACCCATGGGATACTCCATACCGAGTTTGGTTTGGTTTGAACAACTCCTTGACCCGATGAAAAAGACCTATTTTTAAAATACGTTATTTGCGAAATTCGCAAATTTCCGTATGAAAACCTAACTTTTTTCCTGGGCAAGCGATAGAAGGGTGCATCAAAAGAATTCGCCATAGTCTTTAAAGTTTGATGCGATGATATCACAACTCATATTAACCGGTTATCAACATAAACACTCTGATTCGAGAAAAATTAAAGATCGAGCAGTGAGCTTGTGGTCATTTTCGGAGGTTCGAGGTCGAGAATCGTTAATAACTTCCAAAATACTAAACCAATCGAAACCAGACTTAACTCATTGAATTGCTTTAAAACCATATATAACATTACTTGTTTCTGATAAGTACTTAAAAAACCAAAGCCGATGAGCATTCAGTCAATTTTACCACCTTTTCCCACGACTCATGTGCTCGATCTGCAATTCTTCCTCTACTTCACCAAGAAACTTACAATAACTAATTGAAACACAATCCAGATTTTCAAGGCAAACTTTGCTAACATTTTTGGAGCATTAACATCAATCTGAAAGAGAAGAATTGTTGGTCTTCAGTGGTGATGTTTCTCTCCCCAGGAGGTCAAACCGGGGCCACGTTCGCAGGCCAATTTCTCAAGAACGGCTGATCAAAAAAACGCCTTTTCTACAGTTTGTAGCACTGCTTGAGATACGCATCATATTAAAAAATGAGCCCAATCGGTGCATTCTTCAGGAGTGATAGCAAAAATAAGGTACCGTACAAATGACCCCAGAAGAGAGATACGCCATTTTCAATGCTAAAATTGACCATCTGAAGTACAATAAAATGGCCTGGAAAGTATATATGGCGACAATGACAATCACCATTACTGAATTAATATAACGAACTAACTTTCGAGTCTAAAATAGCAACCTTTGATGGTGTAACATGTATAAACACGAAATGTACCGGACACGAAGTGGTCAAAATGGAGGTATGTGTCCTGGCCAATTTCTCGAAAACGGCTGAAAGAAACAAAACGCTATTTACAGGGATTCAAGAACGGCTCAAGTTGAATTCAAATCAACAAACAGATCGAAAATCGGTGGGCTCTACGAGGAGATATTCCAAGATAAATGTACCGTACCAAATGACCAAATAGGACAAGTACGGGTCACGTTTAGCTAAAATACACCAGCCGAACTACAGAAAACTACATAATGGGGAGACTCCCCAATAACTGGGAATTCTAAAACACTACCACTTGTGGGGTAAATCACGTGTTTTGTTGAACCGAAATTTGGGTCACCCAGAATAACCCGAAAATTCGACCTATTTCAACTTTGAACAATAATAACTTTTTGATTTGGCCGATTTGGGAAACCATCCAAACACTGCAAGCAAGAGGGGTTCGTTGCTAAGAAATTGCGATTATTTCCGTTTAATTTGGTCCAGTACTTCACAAGATAATAACAAAATACTGTTCTGTACCTAATTTTTTGGGCTAAACTCGAAGCCCAAATTCTCCGGAA
>NC_134482.1:48760601-48820601 GCF_964194025.1 Convolutriloba macropyga
GGTAAATTTCCATAAATTAAAAGAAAAACAAAAAAAAAAAACTAGAGAAAAACAACAATCGAAGCCAAAAGAATGAAGACTGTTACGCCACACCAAAACGCCAATGTAACTGTTATTATTGAGACTAAACTTCAAGACCACAATTTCGTATGTCAGCAAGAATAGGCAAGAATTAGAAGTAACCACACCACAAAAAAAAAAGAAAATAGAAACAGGACTGAAACTTAGAAGTTCAATAGTATTTTACAACAACAGGTTGTTTAATAGTAAAACATAATTAATTTGGCTTCTAAAGATTCATTAATAAGCAATTATCGACCTGATCTTACATCAGACTTGTTATAATACAAGCCAAGGTACAATAAATATTTGCAAAAATGTAGATCCCGCGAAAGTGTTTGGAATACAGCTCTGTCCAAGTCAAAACAACAGTAAATAAGAACTCAAAAAATTAATTATTGCATCATTAGCCAATTGTGAATAATGAAAGTGGACGATACGCCACAAGTGTGTGTTGCTAACGCAAAGTAAGCAAGTAAATATCAAGCAGTGTTAAAGGAAACGTCTAAGCAGTTCTTGGCAGCCGACGTCTGACAGTCGAAGTTCCACAAAAGATATTCGGTTTCGATGAATCAACATTTAATAAGAATACAAACACCCCTGTAATCTCGGAACCTTGGAAAATTGACACCGTAACTCTAAATCACTTCCTTCTCGAAACAGGTCAAGCACTATCTATATATGACACCGTTTATCTCCTTTTGACCGAGCAGACCGTGAATTTTTTATCTTTGACTAAAACAGCTTTCATAGCTAATAATAAATTGTAAAAGTAGTAACAATTTGCTGTGATAACGTTTTATACCCCAAAGGGTTTGGTATTGGAAAAAAAATTGTACCCACCATCTGGCTCGAGATAGAACACCAATCTGGACCAGTTCTCCAGTGAGAGTATCGTTGAAGAGAAGTGGTCCCCCACTGTCTCCTTTGTCTGGATGCACTCCCTTGGATCTGCTCAGATTACAGTTAGCAACGGTGATAGATTCATCTGTTGAAAAATGTATTAGAGGAGTTCAAATTATTATCATCAGACAATTATTGGTCGCCAAATTACATGACCACAATAAAAAAATCACTATTTATAAAAATGGTCCGTCTATGAAGTTTTACAAAGCAACTCGTTGTGTCCAGTTCAGATTATTACGCTTGAAATTAACTTAATACGACCACATCATCTAATCGCAAATAACAGTTTTTGATTTTTGATGTTATGAATTTTGTTTTGCATAGAAAAAGCTATAAGCGGTTAGTGAAAATGAAATTTCAAGCGAACGTTTCATTTTCACCAGCGAACGTTTCATTTTCACAAGCGAACGTTTCATTTTCACAAGAAAACATTGCATTTTACACAAGCGAACGTTTCATTTTCACAAGCGAACGTTTCATTTTACTGCACCGTTGCTTCTTTGTTTTAACTCGAATTGCTCTTTTAACCTCCACGTTTTAATGAGATGATTTTTGCCCTTATTAATAATAAGGTTAATAATAAGATGATAATACCCTTATTGTTAATATTGTTCCATCTGTAAAAAAACAAATTGTACATTGCTACCGCAATGCTATCCTTCCAATACTTCGAGAAACTCTCTAAGTGCGAACTTTATCAAATTTATGTTGACCTTTTCAAAAAAGTTGAAGAAAAAGATGACCTTATAAAAAATTATGTTATACAATGTAGCGCTTACATCAAAGAAAGGAGACAGGACGGTGATCAGGCAACATACAAAAAAGATCAGGAAATACCACATAATTTAAATAACGAATACAAGGTGAGAACGTTTCCATCTTTTAGTATTCCAGAAAACACGGAGAATTTATTACTTGGAAGTAGTTTGGTTAAGAATTTAGTCAGTCATAATTCAATACCGCAAGACATCTGCATTCATGCATATAGGCATATAGTGGTTCAACAACAAAAGAAAAGATAGCTGTTCCAGAAAAATATCCCGAGAAAGAACTTAAAACTGTTGTTTTGCAAGATGGAACCAATTCGATTTTAAAACAAGAACAGCGTGATGTGAACAACCTTTTCAATGAATACATTGAATTAGTTGAAGTAGTGTCTCACAAGTTTCAACCCAAATCTCTATTGCTAATGGTATCCCACCAATCAAGTCATCAAATTATAACTCTGTTGCTAATGAACGAATATCTGCTTTCAACAAAAAACTTGAAACTTATGCAAACTCTGCTAATAATATGAATTTGAAATTATTACCTATTCATCAAATGATGATGAAACTACCCCATTACAACTATCTGTTTCAAGATGAATTACTTTTTAATTACCAGCAGGGGGTACCTTTTTTAAAGAATGCAGTTTTAGGACACTTTCTTCTCACATCAAACAATATTATTGAAAACGCTCAATACAATCGCAGTTTCAACCAATCGTTTACTAGAAATAAATTTCATTCCTTTGTACCCAAACTTTTCAACCAAACCTATTACTACACCATGCGAAATAATCATTTTTAATAATTCGTATAGTAACGCGAGATGATGTATTGCTTGTTTTATATCTCAAATTTGATATCGGAGTTTAGGGAAGGCACTTCATGGAAATGGGGAATCAGTCTCATTGTTCTACTTATTTTATCTTCACGAACTCTATCTTCAAGTGAATTGGTGAACGACAATTTTCATGAGGTGCCACTTTTCGTGTTAAACAATAGAACATCGGGAACGGCTTTTAATTATAGGAAATTATAGGAATATTCCATTGCATGACAAAACAAGTGGAGGTGGTCTGCTGCTCTATACACCTAGATCATTCAAACCTAAAGAACGTTCAGATCTTACCACCATCTCGGATTCCCGTTTCGAAAGCATCTGGGTAGAATGTGAGTTCAATAAAAAAAGTATTTGATAAATATTTCGTACTGCCCGACCAAACACCTTTCTGAAATGTTTCTGTCAGAACTGGCTCTGGGTATTGACTGTGCTGCAGCTGAGAACAAACGAATAATTTTAAAGGGTGACTACATTTTTGATTTTTTTCAAAAGAACGAAAAACGAAAATTAGAAACGCTAATTATTCCGTACGGGTTGATGCCATGTAACACAAATATAGGGACAAGACAGAGTATCAATAAGACTGCATTGATTGATTATATCATCACGGAAAACTTCAAAAAATGTTTTGTTACAGAAAGTATCTTGAATAGTGATCATTGCGGAACAGTTGCTATAATAGAAGAAAAAATGATGATGAAACAAATGGCAATCAAAAAAACTTTCTTCGACAAAGAGAACTAATCTAAAGAAACTTTTCAGGAATATATTCGGAGGTCAGATTGGAGACTTTTCTGGATGTCACAAAATGCTAACGAAATGATGTTGCAATTTTGTATCTTAGTCGAGCAAGCAAAAAACGTGCATGCATCTTTGAAATCTTGTTTTGTGAGGAATGACAAACCGAAACTTTTCCTAAATAGAAATAGTTTCCTATCTGAAAAAAAAATCAAATCAGAAAATGAAGCTTCCTTGTTAAAAGACTTTATTTTTCTGAACACAGAAAAAGGTCGCTGGAAATTTAAACAAGAAGTTAGGAACAACGAAAAGCAAAGAATTGTAATAGACACTCTGCCTAACAGCTTCGGTGAGCTTAAAACGGAAAAGACATCGCAAACCTTTTGAACTTCAAGTTTTCAGTTTTGGGGGAATACTTTGGCGAAAGAATAAAAATTGATAAATCATTGTTCTCAGCTGATACGGGAAATTCAAATAGATTTTTTTCAAATATGTTACTTGTAAAGAAGTCCATGATTTAATGAAATGATTGAATGTGAACAAACCTTTGGGTCCTTCAAAAATTCCCGCATGGGCGTTGAAAGATGCCCAATCGGTCCTTGCGGAGCTTCTCTGTTTTCTGATGAACGAGTTTATTTCTGAGTCTTCTTTTCCGACTGACCTCAAAAAAGCTTTGGTCTCACCTCTTCATAAAAAAAGAAACACAGAAGATCCCGCTAACTAGCGTCCAATATCAGTAACACGCGCCTTGGCAAAGATTTTTGAGCAAGTTATAAGGAACCAAATTAATGACTATTTGATCTCAAATAAATTGCTGTCACCTAAACAATTTGGATATAGAAAAAAAGTGTCCACAACAGATGCCATACTACAATGTACGGAATATGAAAGAACTGAAGTGGATAGAAAGAATATAGTTTGTGGAGCATTCCTCGATCTCTCAAAAACATTTGACTCAATCTCACACGAAATACTAATAGGAAAATTGAAATGTTAAGGATTCGATGGAACATCTACACAATTGATTAGATCATATTTGAAAGACAGAACTCAAAAAGTAGTTTTCTCGGGAGGTGAGTCCGGCTGGATTTTACTTAACAGAGGAGTGCCACAAGGGACAATATTAGGAACAATATTGTTCAACATTTATATGAATTATCTTCATAGAGTTATTGATAGTGACAATTGTCAAGTAATCCAGTACGCCGATGACACTTTCCTGTATTCTTCTCACACTAATGAAAACATAGCAGGAAGTTATTTGGAAAAAAATTTTGAAAAACTTTGTTATTACTTCCAATCACGTCAATTAATGATGAACAATAAGAAAACTGAATATATTGTGTTTGCTCCATCAAAAAAATCACGAACTCCGTCTCATCTCAAGGTTAACGATGTGAACATAGTAAGGTCGATAAGATATCTAGGAATAATACTAGACGACAAATTAAACTTTAAAGAAGAGATCAAATGAATACTCTCCAGAATGGCGTGCAGCATCAAAATCTTGAAAGATTTATGGAACTGTTTTCCTATAAAACTAGAGTAACACTATTGAACGCGCTTGTGTTAAGTCACATTCAATACTCATCTCTTATGCTCGTTGATATCAGAAAAAATCTCATGATAACATTAGAAAAACAAGTTAATTGGGGAATAAAAGTGTGTTTCAAAAGAAAAAAGTATGATCGCTCGACTGATTAAAGAAAACAGAATCATGCCTGTTGAATTCCTTCTCAAATATCGATGTATGGTATTTTTCTTGAAATATGTTAGGAAACAATCACCAGCTTTTAGTAACAACAATGAATTGCAAACTTCCAATTGTAAACAGAATGCGAGAACGGGAAAAATTTATCCGGCTCTGAAATGTAATTCGGAATTCCTCGATAAATCATTGATGCTGCAAGCCATGAAATTGTACAATGAAGTTCCATATGAACAAAGACAAAAACTTGATAAAGTTAAAAACATCAAAGGTTTTTTGAACGAATTCTATTTCAAGGAATATCTGAAGGACCCAAAGGCACTGGAGTACAGAGATTTGTTGAGGGACCTTTTTTAAGTTTTCATTGTCTTTAATTTCCTTATTATCCAATATAGTTTTTTTTATGTTTTTAGTATTCCATACGTTGGAAATAAATTATATTTTTATTGTTTTATGTATTTTGAAGGAATTCCTTTTTTAAGTTTTCATTGTTTTTAATTTCCTTATTATCCAATATAATTTTTTTTAAATGTTTTTAGTATTCCATACGTTGGAAATAAATTATATTTTTTATTGTTTTATGTATTTTGGAATTTGTACATTGCCATTACGTTGACACTTTTAAGGTGTGTAACATTTTGGAGTTGAATGTTTTCTTTTTTTTTAGAGAGAAAACAGCTTGACTTTTTTGGGATCGCACTATGTTATTAAAACGTTCAGCGGTAGCTCATTCAGCCCTCTTCATAATCAGTTTTTTGTTCTGAACCTTTTAATTGGGGAGTTACTAAAGCTTAGAATCGGTGCCAAAAATCAAATTTCACTGCTAAATTAACAAAACTTTCACTTAGGAAACGGTAGCAAAAACTGCAAGAAAAGCGGTGAATTTGCTGAGAGCGGTAAAAAAAGTCCCAGAAAAAAAACCCCGAGAGCAAACGCATCCACCTCATGTTCTCTAATATAGATGGTATATTGCCAAAAAATAGCCACACTAGCTTTTTAGATCTGCAGTCTCAAAAAAATTGTACAAAAAACTCACCCAAGAAAAAATGAAATGCAGAGAAGTTATTTTTTGATTAGGAGTCTGTATAAATTAATGTTGCTTCTAATAGATGCTCTCAGATAACCATCAATTTGGATGACAAGCTCGAACTTACCTCTTTGAAAGAAAGTAAAAAAATAATTTTCAGATTGTTGAGGCCATTATTGAGAGTCAGTAAGACATATTTGACTGAAAATTTAATCACGCAAAAAATGGCACCATTATGATTGAAAAATGACATGGTGCACGCAATTTAGTTTAAATTGCACGAACTAATGAGCAAAACGCAGCAGATTTGAAGTGGTTGTAGCGTCAAAAGGTCGTCACAAAAATCTTGACAACGAAAAAAAAATAGCAGGACAAGTCTTGACCTACAATTCAAAAAATTCCATTTCATTGAACAAAATTAGAGACCTAGAATGAACTATGAATTGATTGGAAAAATCATTTAGAAAAAATTCTGCAAAAAACCACACCTCAAAGCCAATTGATTTTTAGCTCTAATTGTGAATTCGGCTTGACCGAAATAATTGCTTCTTCTTAACTTCAAAAATCACGAAAATGTTTTAAAATACTGTAAGAAAAGACAACGGCCCAAAACAGTTTCAAATTTTGGAATTGTAGAAAACTAAAAGGCCAAAAACATCTCAGCTGTCGCTGGGCGACAATTTAAAAAATGCCGGCGTACTGATTTGTTTCCACACCTACTCACCGCGATTATTTTTTTGACAAAACATCGACACGGGTAATCGTGCGGTAGAGTTGTGAGTGTTATCAGTAGAAATATGGTCCCGCGCGGAACAGATTGGTTATTATATTTTTCATGGAGTTATCGAGGTTTAAAACCTGCTCAATATATAAACCCAGCTTTTCGTTACTTTTGCGATTAACATGCTTAAATTGTTAACAGTGATGCTAGTGAAAGACGGGGAGAATTGGTAACCTGTTTGATTGAACCTTCTCGGAAAAGTTTTTCTCTGGAATTTTAAAAAGATGGCCTTTTTTCATGAAGAACGGCACCAAATATGGTTTCTTTTGGGCCACCTAAATTTGCAGATCTATAAACCTGTTGATAAAATGATCCCGAAGGGCAAGGGTCGATTGTTTCACGCCTTTAATATGAGTGTTCTCAAACTGAGTGAAACTTGTGTATTTTCACCCATTTAACTCGATAATCCTTTAAAACTAGTCACTTATTTTCGCTTTTTTATTCCTTTTTATGTCAAATTATCTGTGGAAGTAACCTATTAAACTTTTTTCCATGAAAAAAACAGCAAAAACAAGACTTTTTTTATTAACCAGAATTAGTTCGGGTTGTATTGGGGCTCTGGCTTTTCTTCTGTACTTCGGTTTTGGCATTTTTATAGGATTGATTTTAACCGGGTTTCAGTTCTTTAGATTTCCATTTACAAAAAGAGGCCCAGTGACCATGTATGATTATTGAAGTGACAACCCATTGTTTTTTGTCTTCTGCACTCTTCTTGCGTATAACTGAAAATCTGAATTTCGCTTGTGATAATTATCATTCTTTAGTCTTGTTTTAATCTCTCTCATGAGAAATCTAATTGTGTCCGTTTAGGAGATATCAGTTAATCTATACCGAACTAATTAGAAGAAAGATTTTTAAATATTGTTATTTTAAAATTAATTTGGTTTCCAAAAATCACATCAGTTTTTTTGAGAGTTTTATCAATTTCTATCTTATTCATGTCATTCGTAGCTCAGACTTGTCAATTTTTCATAATTTTTTCAATAGATTTTAAGACGTTTGCTCCTTTTAAGGTTATTATTGTAGTCGTTTCACACTATCACCTTATATAGCATAGAAATTTAATGTCATTGGAGGCATGTTATGGAGAAATTATGTTATTGTCGGCTTCGACTCAGTTTTCTTACAAAACTCAATTGATTTTTCCTTGTGTTTGTTTTTTGTAGTAGTATCACATATTCTAGGTAATGACAGGTCCAAATGGTTTCGCAAGGAAGTACCAAATCAACCTAAATTATAATTTTAGTTGATATTTGATGACCTTTTTGGTTTCAAAACTAATTGTTTTTAATCAGCACTTCTTAAATTTGCACTTTTCTTTTATTGTCTTTCTTTACCTGGCAACACTAAGGACAGGTTCATATATTTCCGGGGAAAGTAGGTCAAATTATCGGTTTATTTTATGTTTTATGTAATGTCACCATGACTATGCTGAAAGAAGGAAATTGATTTTTTGTTGTAATAATTGATTGCTGTTTTTTTTTAATTTTGCTTTTCTTATTCTGTCTTGCAGTTTTGATTATAGCTGATCGCCTCAACCTTTTAATTTGTATTGTTTTGCAATGTTTCAATAGTTTAAGAAGAATGCATTTCTTTAACGTTACAGCAAATAATTTTGAACATTAGTTGAAAATTTAAGTCTTTTCCTGGAAAACTTTTATTTGGGACGACAATTCAGACGGAATTTATAGTGAGATGGGTCGAAACATTTTGTGCTAACGTGCATTACTGAGCCTCCTTGTTTTGAATTTGTCTTGAAAGGTACATATTATCCTCAGATAATCACGTCTCTACTAATTCACACTTTGCGGTCGCTCGAAAATTTTATTTTAGGTGGACAACAATGAAGAAAAGATTTTCACGCACCATTATACCAAAAGTGTTTCTTGACAAGAGGCCTATCACCCAGATTGTCAATTTTGCACACAAATCCTTCGCGCAGTCCCTCTTTGTTTGCCTCCTTGACAAATAAAAAGAAAAAATGCTAAAAAATATTTTGACCTAAAATGTTAATTTTTTTTTCAATTCTTAACTCTCTTTCTGGTTTAATGGTAAACAACATATGTTTATACAGGATCTCGAAATAGTTACTCAGTTAGTCAGTGAGGCCGTAGAGGGCATTATGACAAGAATGGCTCAGATCAAGGAAAAAACAAACTCAAAAGAAAAAATTTGCCGGCAAACCTTTTTTTTTCCTAATATCACCATGCACCACATTCTATTTAGCTGAAAAAAATTTTGTCGCAGAAAAAAAGTATATTATGAAAAAGTATACTCACGCTTAGTTTTACCTTTTTAGAATGTTTACAATGATAATTGCGCTATAAACTAAGTACACTAGTATTCAACTAGTTATTTGTCAGCGTATCTGGCCAAATACATGTTACATTTTGTCATTAGACTCAACAGATCTTCTAAACTTGCTTACGTTTGTTTTTGCTATTAAATGTTTTTTTCATCCGATTACTGGCGTATTGACACGCTAAGCAGTTAAATTATTTTGCTTCAGATATAGTATAAAGAGAAAGTCTAAACATAGCTCCTCTCTTTCTTTCATATTTTATGGATAATCCGTTTTACCACATATTCATATAAAGTAGTCCAAAGCTAGATGATTTTGACAAGCCCTTTTTCTACTTCCATTGACGAGCACAATTTTTACATTTTTATCCAGTAGATCGTTAGTTTTTTTCATTGTTTTAGAAAGTTGTGCTTCTTCTTTGCTGTTAAAGCACTTCACTGATTCGAGAATACTGATGAAAACTGAGTTCATTCCGACATGTCATTGAATCCAAAATCAGCTTTTCAATAAAGTATTGTTGCTTTATCTCAGCGTCTCGCTTATTTGCTCCGAAAACATCTCTTATTACGTTCCTCTCGGTAATGTCACTTTCGGTTTTGGCTGCCACGTCAACGAGTTTTAGATGAATTTTTTTAGCATGTCAGCGGCTTTCTGTCTCCGGATGTGGAATAGGAGTTATTCACCTCTGTACGGTTAACTCATTTACCTCTCAATTAGTTCTCTCAGTCTTTCTCTGTGCATTTAGTTTCTGTTGACCAGGGATATCTGTTTTGAATGTTTTTAAAATGGGTAACGTTTGGCACTCAAGACGTATCACTTCTTACTACACTAAAAAAGGACGATTTTTTACGTTTCAAACGAAAAACCGCCATTGTCGGCGTTTTTCAACAAATCATTTTGAAACTATCAGATAAAACTTAAGACAAAAAACCAAGCGTTCCTACGTTCTGAAACCAAAAACTGAAAATCCTACTTATTGAACCACCGATTCCGTTGTTTCAAAATAAATTACAATCCGCAAATAGCAATAATGTACGTTTTTTTAGGTTACTGTTTGGTCAACGACACCTTAGCTAATTATAGCGCATAAAATTGTAGTTCATACATGCGTAGTTCATGAGTAGTTCATGTATGTGTACTTTCATCATGCCATAAACTTTGTCTTTCAACAGATTGCAAGATTACTCATGTGTTTAAGGTCTCGAATAGTGAATCAATAATGACACGAAACAATGTTAATGTTATTGTTCAGACGATTAGATGTAGGATAATTGCTAATGAAATTGTTAAACTTATTATGTTCGTGTATCCATCCTGTCCCTATTACGATAAGTTGGACATCTCCTGTGATTCTTTCGTAAATTCTCTCCAACTCAAAATTGCTCTTCAGCTCTTTAACAGTCTCATATTTAGGGCCAAATCTGCTCTCGAGTCGTAACAAAGCGAAGTCACCCCAGTAAAAGTAACGTTTGTCTATTTCAGTCACAATCTGCCTGAAAATTATTGACTTGATTTCAAACTTCTCATCGCTTGTCTCAATTATAAACACTTTAATTTTGGAGAACCTGCTTCAATTTGAAAAAGCATTATTCGCTAAAAGGGTAGTTCTTCTCAACTAGAATCCATTTGGATTCGTAAATATCGACGGAAACAATTACTCCAAGCTTGATAACAGTATTTTTCTACGGCCTCAAGTTTAACAACCCAAAAAAAGGTCTTCTGGCTCTTTTTTGAATTGTGCTATGCCTATCAGTGGTTGGCAGTTTTTCTTCAATAAATATAAGTATATTTGTTCCATTAACATTTTCTTACGATTTTAATAAAACTGATTGTTTTGTGGTTTTTAGAATCAATTGCCCTGACAATGAAGCAGGAAGTTTAATTTGGGAACTCAACTGTAATAAAAATCTGATTGGACAAAAACGATTTCTTTTTCGTCTTATTTCTGAGAGAAAAAAGAAGAGAGTACGCCCGGTACGGGATTGCACTTTGTTGGGTTATGAACTTTCGCAAGCGGAATAAAAAGCGTCTTTAACTAAAAAAAAGAATTAATTTCTCAAAAAATGAGAGAATAACAAAATGATATTTTACAGTAGAATTTAGAGATTTACAGGAGAGATCTGATTATTAGATCAAGATGGTGATTTGAATTTGGGGATGAAAAAGGACTCAAAAATCAGCTGTATTATACCCATTATCAGTGTGAAAAAGTCAAGATACAAAACTAATCTTAGCACCGTGATTTATAGTGGGGATCGCAAAGGTTAGCCAATATGGTTTGCTTCTGCAAATCAGTCGCAAAGGGAACCATAAATGGAATGCATTTGCACTTTTCTAAGAACTCATTCACACTTCCGGAGATATCATCATCATTTAATACATGCTGGGAAGATTTTACATCAATTAATCTAACTCTAATAATAGTTATCTAGATTCATCAATTTGAACCGAACATTGATTCTAAGCACCATTTCTTGACGATTCATTTATATAATTTCTTTGATCGAAGTCATATTGCTTGTTTTTCTAATCTGGTAAGTCAAACTTTCTTTCTAATTCTCACTAAGTTTAGGACTATAGTTTGATCGATCTTCTAACACCCCCACTCAGACTTGAGCTGATTGCGTAGAACCTGTTCCCATCAAAACTGCTCTGATTGTTTCCACTTTCGAAACGGGTAAGGACTTTGTGAAGCTGTCCGCTGCCATTTTGTCTGTAGGAACGTAATGAATTGAAATAGTCCCATCCTCCGTCTTGTCACGAATGAAGTGGAACTTTGTCTCGATGTGCTTGCTCCACTTGTGCCTGACTGGGTTTTGGCAAAGTCTGATACAACTTTGGTTGTCCTCTCCAATTGCTATTGGACGTTTCTGTTGGATGTCAAAATCCTCTAGAAGTTGTTTCAGGCAGAGTGCGTCCTGAACTGCTGCCGCCATGCCCTGATATTCTCTTTCAGATGAAGAAAGAGCAACTGTGGCCTGCTTCTTGACACCCTAGCTGAGTGCTGCGCGACGTCCGTTGAGCTTGAAGTAATAGCCCGTTGTTGATTTTCTGTCGTTCACGTTTCCAGACCAGTCTGCATCACTTTCCCCCACTAAATCATAACTAGCCTCTTTTGTGTAAGTAAGTTTTAAACTTTTTGAACCTTGAAGATATCGCTGATGTTATTTTCCGCACATCCAGTGTTGATTGGTAGGTGCATTCATGTGATCCAACCAAGCTTCTGTAGATCCTCTGGTCCACTTCTTCGTCTCCGTTCTGTGCTGTCTGAAGTTTAAATTTCAAATCAGCTGGAGTTCTTGAGGGTTCGCATTGATCCGTTTGAAACCGCTCAAGCATTGTTTCTATGTAGCGTTCTTGGTCGACTGTGACTTTGCCCTCTTTTCGTCTGATTCTTAGACCCAGAAACCAGTGTAGTCTCCCTCTGTCTTCCATGTGAAAAGTTGCTTCTAGTGCCTTCTTGACATCAGAGACCACAGTCATACTTCTTGAGGCTACTATGATGTCGTCAACCCAGACAAAGATGAAGGTGTGATCCTCTGCCTCTGATCTTGCAAACAAGCAGTGGTTGTTCCTGCTTCTGGTGAACCCCTGTCTCAGTAGGAAGTTTGCCAGCCCTTTGTACCAGTTGTTAGCAGCCTGTTTCAAACCATAAATTGATTTATTTAGTCGACATACTAACTTTTCCCCATCTGATCCGCGTTTTACAAACTCCAGTGGCTGTTCCAGATACACTTCTTCCTCGATTGGTGAGTGCAGGAAAGCAGTCTTGACATCAAATTGGTGCATCACATGGCCCTGCTTCGCTGATAGCTGAAGTAGAATCCTGAATGTCTCCGGCTTACAGGTAGGCGCAAAAATCTCAAAGTAGTCCAGTCCTTCCACTTGTTTGAAGCCTTTTGCCACATAGCGCGCTTTGTATTTGTCCACTTGACCACTGGGTCCCAATTTCACTTTGTAGACCCATTTGCCCGGTATGACGTCCCTGTCTGTGGGTGGTCTCACTAGGTTCCAAGTCTCGTTGTCTTGGAGTGCCTTGACCTCGTCCTTCATTGCCCGGTGCCACTGGTCCCAATCCTCACCTTTCTTGGCTTGGTAGACTGTTTTGGGTTCCACATAGTCGCCCTCAGTCACAGCAAGATGGGTCCTGACTTCTCCAAAAAATTGAGGAACATTCCTTGCTCGTGTCCCTCGTCTGGGCTCTGCTCTGTCCGCTTTTTCCAGTGCATCTTCATTGAAGCCAACTGTCTCTAACTGTGAGAAGTCTTCTGTGTCACTGTCTTCCAGTGACTCTGAGTCTCTGTGACTCCCTCTTGTTGCAGTAGATCCTTCATCTAGTGCTGTTTCTCCAACATCCGAGGCCTCTTGTCTCAGTGTTGTTTCTTGAGTATTCACGCTCCCTGCGTCATGCCACTTCTCTTTTATTGCAGTAGATGTGTCCTGTCGTTCTCTGTTGTCATCGTCTTGATGACCATCATCAGGGTTCCAGATTCCCAGTTCCGACCCATCATCCAGTAGGTCAGCCGTTTCTTTGTTGTCAGGGATTGAGCCCACTTCAGACTCCTTGATGATCACATCTCGAACTGCCATCACCTTGCGTGTGTTGGGTATGTACCCCAGGTATCCGTTTTCTCCTTCAGTGTAACCCGCAAACTTTCCTTCCAGTGCCTTGGGTTCAAGTTTGCTGACTTCTCTGTCCCTCTTCCTCATGAAGACTGTGCAACCAAAAATAGATAATTTACTAATTGGAAGCTTAGGTTTTATACTTATCATCAGCTCTGCTAGGCATTTTTATTCTCCCCGTCTCACAACCAAGTTTCTGATCCTTGCTGCGTGAAGAATTGCTGCTCCCCACATCATCTTGGGAAGTCCTGCGTCAATGAGCAAACATCTTGCCATCTCGAGCAGTGTCCTGTTGCACCTCTCAGCTAACCCATTCTGTTGTGGCGTCTCTGGTATGGTCTTTTCCTGTAGAATGCCTGCATCTAAGCAGTACGTCTTGAACTGCTCTGAGAGAAACTCCTTCGCATTGTCTTGCCTCAGCTTCTTGGGCGTCCCCACACTGAGAACAAACTTCTTCAGGCTGGCCAGTGCTTCACTCTTTGCCTTAAGCAAGTCCACAAACACAAACTTCGTGTACTGGTCTGCAAACACAATGCAGAACCGGAACCCTGACAGTGACTCTACTCTCAAAGGTCCCATCACGTCTGTGAACACCCTTTCCAGCTTCTCTTCTGCTTGGGTCTCTGCCACCTTGGTACTGGAGTCTTTGTGATCTTGGCCAATGCACACACATTGCATACATCATCGAGTTCCCCCACTGTCTCTGGTGCATTCCTGACCACATCTGCTTGATTTAAATGACCAAATAGTCTGTGCCACTTCCTTGCACTGTCAAGTTTCACGCTGTTGGAACTCATCTTGAATTCTAGAACGCCGCAGGGTAAGTAAAACAAATTATTTTCTTGTGTTAGTTTTACCCGAGTTCCCTTCTGGAGTTTCATGCAGCTGTTTCCTCTCTCGAAAGTGAAGCTATGTCCCACTGCGTGCATCTCGAGACTGATAGGAGGTTTGAAGAATAGTCCGGCACACACAGAACATTTTTGAGTTCGCATTGGAATTCCCCTTTGTTTGAGGGTATGCTGATCCTCACACAGCCTCTGCCCACCACTCTGGAAGCCTCTCCGTTGGGATTTCTGACCACTGATTGAATGGGCACAGGAACGCATCGATGTTCGTCAATATGTGATCTGTACAACCACTGTCCACTAGCATGCCTGCTGTCTTCCACTGGGTAAGAGCTGCCCAGCATTCCTCGTCTGGTGTAGCCAATGTTGGACCCATTGCTACTGACTCATGTTCGCCTCCATCTCTTTGTCTCTTGCATTCCCTGTCTAGGTGACCCTTCTCACCACACTAGCTTCATTGTGGTGTCTTTTTCTTCCTGCAGTCCTTGGCAAAGTGTCCAGGGATCCCACACACAAAGCAGTTTCCTTTCCTGGGTCCCTTCTTGAAGTCACGCTTCACTGCCAGTGCCACTGAACCACTTTGTCCCTTGTGTCTCTGCACCGTGCTCTCATGAAAGTTCTGCAGCCTTTTCCTCAACTCTGTGAAGTTCGTTGCCGGGTTGAAGCTTTCCTGTATAACAAAAATTTCATACCTCATTGGCAGACCATTGAGGACCAAGGCGTTGAAGAGGGTCTCTGAGACTGCTTCCCCTGCTTCTTGTAGCCTTGTGAGCAACTCCTGTCCTCTGATGAAGAAGCTGTCCAAATCCTCAGAATCCTCGAGCTGCAGTCGAGCAAGCTGTGCCACTAAAGTCGCCACTGTCGGCGTCTCCACACTCTGAAATCTCTCTTGCAAAAGCTTCCAAGCCTTTGCTCCATCTCCAATGCCATCATCTCCCACACAGTCATGTCTCATCAGCATGAGGGTTGTTGCATCTAGAGTCAGTGCCAGATGGCACCACACATTGTTCCGCTTCTCCTTGATGTCTGCAACTTCCTTCTCATATGCATCCTTCTGCACCTTGTGGTTCTTCTTCTCATCATTGGTTGCCCCATTGGCCAGTGGCGCAGGCTCATTGGGTTGCTCCTCTGTCCCCAGTAGTGATTTGTAGAGTACCTTCGTCTGCATCATCGCCACAAATCTTGTGCTCCAGATTGGAAGGTCCTGTGCCTTTCCTGTGTAGGTCAGCAGCTTCAATGTCTGTTGATCCATTGGAGTTTGAGCAGGCAAAACAGTTGTGAAAAGAAAAGGTACTAAGCAGAAAAGGATTATGACTGTCAACAACAAATTAGTTTTGTTTTGGAAATTAATTTTATGACTTAGAAAATTGCTGGGCCCATAACCTGGTGGGTTATGGACTTTCGCAAGCGGAAAAAAAAGCGTTTTTAACTAAATAAAAGAATTAATTTCTCAAAAAATGAGAGAATAACAAAATGATATTTTACAGTAGAATTTAGAGATTTACAGGAGAGATCTGATTATTAGATCAAGATGGTGATTTGAATTTGGGGATGAAAAAGGACTCAAAAATCAGCTGTATATATACCCATTATCAGTGTGAAAAAGTCAAGATACAAAAATAATCTTAGCACCGTGATTTATAGTGGGGATCGCAAAGGTTACCCAATATGGTTTGCTTCTGCAAATCAGTCGCAAAGGGAACCATAAATGGAATGCATTTGCACTTTTCTAAGAACTCATTCACACTTCCGGAGATATCATCATCATTTAATTCATGCTGGGAAGATTTTACTTCAATTAATCTATAACTCTAATAATAGTTATCTAGATTCATCAATTTGAACCAAACATTGATTCTAAGCACCATTTCTTGACGATTCATTTATATAATTTCTTTGATCGAAGTCATATTGCTTGTCTTTCTAATCTGGTAAGTCAAACTTTCTTTCTAATTCTCACTAAGTTTTAGACTATAGTTTGATCGATATTCTAACACACTTGACGGGATACTCGGGTATTTGGTTCTATATATGGGACACTCTGATCTATTTTGTGCTTTAATTTGGCAATTATATCGGTTTCAATTCCTAAAGACTTGGTGTTGCATTCTTGACCCATTTACGAAGAGCCAATCTACGATAGAGCTCCGGCAAAGGAAAAAAAATAGAAAAACAAAAAACATCAAATTTAGCATGAAACGTCTGAATAGGTGCAGCGAGAGGATGGAGTTTGGAAAATTGTGTGAAGAGAAACCGTCGAAAAATTTTATAAAAGCCATATAAAAAACCACAAAATATTAATCGAAGACAGTACAGTGACAGTAGAAAACAGTCGACAACAGAGGCAGGACGAATCGGTCGGACAATTTTACGGTGCAATACCGGAAAATGCGCAAAACTGCAAATTAAAACAAAGGAAAGCGAAATAATTAAGGTTATTGATATTTTTGGAATGAACAACCGTGAAACAAAGAGAAATACTCGAGGAAAGGGTCACATCAGAACGCACTCGCCAATTTGAGAAAATTTCAATTTATTTGTAAAGAACCAGTAAAGACAGAGAATCAGTTCGACTACATTACCAGAGCTCAAGGACTCAAATTGGATACAATCTCAGCAGTAGAAACGCGACTATCATGTATCAAAGGAAATCTCACAGTACAGGGAACAACCCAAGTTACCATTAATAGTTGTAGAAAATGCGCGATTTGATTTGTTAGAAACCACAACTCACAGTGGCCAGCAAATGGACAAATGCACGTTAAAATTGGCCTCGAGAATAAATTTTCAAGGATGTGAAGATCGGAGAACAAACAAGACTACAAACATCAATATAGACAAGTAAAAAAACGTATACAAAACAACAAGTTTAAAGAATTGACATAAAGTTAACGCGATAGTCGCGCCAGAACTTAATGAGCTTTATTTCTCCTATATGTTTACATCACAAAAGACGCCGTTTTGTGTTAGGGAGAACAGACGAATCGACCAGTTCACGTAGACAAAGTCTTCGGAAAGTTTAAAACACAAAACTTATTCGGTGCAAGAATCACAGTAACGATTTTAAACCGGTCATAAGCTGAAGGAGTGCAGGCGATTTTACCTGATACCATTTGCAACAACTGTCGGATTTGGTATGTCTTTTCGCTTTAAAGACAGATGTATATGGGTTTCTTGAAGAACAAATTTTTTAGTCTGTAATTTTCTCCAGATTTCACATCGTCGTTTGACTGTTTTTGAGGGTTTAAGAAAAAAATTTGAGTGCCAAGTTTGGTTTTCACTCATGCTTTGGGTATTGGGCACTGTTTGCCTTCTTATGGATCCTTTGACCGAGCAACTTTTCACGCCAAATAGTTCTGCGTCGATTGTCAACTAAACATCTCAGCTCCTTTTTCTGATTTCAGTTTCACATAATATCAGAGCACAATTTTTATTTGTTCATAAGTGTAAAGGGTAGTTAACATAGTTCACATATTGTGTTAAGAATAGAAAAGTTTGTGAATTTGGAAAAATCGGTTTTATACGGGAGAGAGATTGCACAGCTCTACTAAATTGTCTAAACTGCAATTGTATTCATCAAGGCTAGAGCAGTTAGTTTGTAGACTTCATTCTGAGAAAAGATTAGGTGATTAGCGTTATGAGAAAAATTCCTTAAACAATGGAGTAAAAATTACATCAAGGACTTAACTATTTTACCATAATTGAAGTTGTGGGAAATTTTGAACAAAGTTTTACGCTGCTTCTCAAAAAAGAAGCTTGTTTTATGGTTTAAAAATCACAAATCAGTAGCCAATTCCAACTAGGAGCTAGTGAAGATCGAAATTTGACTGAGGATTGAAGGTCCCTTATCAAAACGAAGATCACCAGCCGGTTCGGCAGAGCAAAACCAACAACTTCTTAACTGGAAGGATTGATTGTTTTTAAACAGTTCGTTATTGTTTACTACGAAAACAGAAGCTGTGTACAATTCAAAAAAGACATTTCAAAAACCAACAAAAGTTCACAGCAAAAACACTGCAACTATTGTACAAGATGGAGAGCTGACTTAAGAATGAAGCATTGTTCAAATACTTAAAAATTATGCAATGTTTGTCAATTTTGCAAGTGTTCTTTTTTGTTAATATGTATGAGCAAAACTCCAGCCAAACCTGGACAAAGGTTTCAAAGAACTCAGACTTTGAGAAGAAGGCTGTTCAACAGAACACACATCCCAAGTCAGAGATCGGAATATTTTACACTAGACAAAAATAGCTTGACTGCGATAAAAGTCTTCGGGTAGTGTTTTCAAACTGTTTAAGGTTTTCTGGAAGTCAGACTACTGGTACATACAGAGTTCAACTACATGTGGAAATAAGTATGTTTTGCATCTCGCCTGAAAGCTAGCGAGGAAAATATTCTAACAAAAGTTTGTTTTCCTCCGCACATCGAAATGCGACCGACTTTAGGAAGTGACTCCAATTTAAAGTTATTCGTTTCATCCAATAGTCGGGGTTCAAATTATTAGTAATACTGTCTCATCCAGTAGCAGGAGAGAATTGTGTCCATACAAAATCTTGCACCTCTGCCTCCAGAGACAAAATTGCCGCAGACTTTTGGAAACGACACAACAAATTAAAATTATTCAAAGGTTAAGTCTTGTTCTTAACTTGTTTCACTCCATAGCGAGAGGTCCAATTCAGTGGTTTGACACTTTAATAAGGACTCTACAACTTTTGCTGAGCAAATCATTTTATCCGATTGGCATTCAACTGGATTAAAACGTTGGCTAAACGGTTGTTGGCTATTCCAATTTCATCCCTCCGGGTAGTGTTTTCAAACTGTTTAATGTTTTCTGGACGTCAGACTACTGTCACATACAGATTTCAACGACAAGTGGAAACAGTTAACTGTTCGCGAAAGTGGTAGGATTTATTATGCGTTTTTGGTGCTGGCATCCGTCTCGACTTAGAGGTAAATCTAACCTGAAAAAGTTTCATCTGAGTCTAAATAAATTGCTGGCGAATTCTCCATAGTCAGACTTTCTGTCAGTTCTGGCCTCTTGCTTTATCGAGAGGAGTAATGTCATTTCTAAGACCAACGCAGACATAATTTTTGAAGGAACGCTCTTCACAAAGGGCAACACATTCATCCGATTTTTTATAGATGCTCTGAAATTTGCCAAATTAATCAAGAACTTGTTAGAAAAAATCTCAATAGCGTTACTCACCTTTTTCACCAATTCCTCATTGTATCTGACCGCCAATTTCTGCCTGTAGTTTTGCTTCTAAGAGGAAGCCATATAATAAGTGGGTGATGTCATTCTTAAGGAGGGCTTCAAATGTATAGCTGTCATAAACTGAATTGCAGCAGATCTGTTTTCTCTCTAGTGAAACAAGCTCTAACAATGTGGAACTCGAAGACATTCAACATGCGCTCAATCTGGCATACAGTTCTGCTGAGTGAGTTGTGTAGCCTATTTCTTAGAAAATTGTTAAATGCATGTTTTTATTTTGTTTTCAGCATTTTTGACGAACTTTTTTGAACATACGTATCCAAACTTTGTTTACTGAAAATAAATTTTAACTGACAAATTGGCACTTTTTCTGATGTCTGTTTTGATTAGAGAAGGAGCCCAATTGGACAAACGGCTAGGTCAAGAGGCTGCAGAGAGGAAGATTCAGTTCGCCAATGAAATCGAAGTTTGCCAGATATGACTACGAAAGCCCGCATATCGCCCTGGCAAAAGAAGATGCTCAACAGCGCGAAAAAATTTACCCACGAGCCATTGAGAACAAAACTTCTTTTTTTTGCTTCTATGAGTTTCAACTTTTAATTTTTTTTCTCCCTACACTAATACATCTCTTTGTTTCCTAATAAATACTCTGCTACATTTCATCCGGTTAGGTCCTGGTGTCTTAAAATCAATACTAATTGTTTTTAGCGGTGATTTTTTTTTCTTTTTTTAGCAATCGTGACCTTGAGCAGTATAGCATTAATTTGACATTTTTTTCTCAAAATCCTATTTTGATTCGTAATTGTTTTTTTTCTTGTATGGAATGAAGAAACGGTTTTTCTTCCTCGTATGGTGACGAGGGAGTTGTCTGCAAAACAAGTTTGATCCCAAAAAATGACAAATGGGCCTTCAATGGTGATATATTTAAAATGCAAAGATGAAGCCACTCTTGTGCATTCTTCATCAGTTTAATTTGTTCAGACCCCGCGCCACTGGGGAAGGAGTTGCTTTGATACCTTTGACAAAAAAGTATCAGGAGGGGTTTCTGAATATAAATTATGCCTGATGAAATTTAGACACGAGGAGAGAGCGAACAACGAGTAAATCTTTGCTCTGGTTATATATCAGAATGAATTTGAGTTGTAGTAGTACAGTGCAAGCAACCAAAATTCCAGGAAGCTGCGTACAAAGGGCCCAGTATTCTGCGATTCAGATGGTTCTTGAGATAAAGCTGCAGTTTTTTTTTAAAAAAAGTGGTACACTGACAATTTGCTAATGTCTGGTTGATACGCCCTCAATTGTTCTTGTTATATAACTAAAAGTAATACAATTTGTTTGTTTAATACTTTTGATTTGGTTTTATTTGAGCAATAGTGACTCTATTTCTGTGTAATTTATTCTTGTACTGATTTTTTTAACCTAATTAAAGATGTGTCATAGTGTTGGAAGGCGTCGATTGGGGTTAATACTGTTCATTGGTTTCAAGTATCGTCACAGATGTTAACGGACGATGATTCTATTCGACATGATAGAAAATGTTTAGTGCTTCGCCCTAGCCTGTGGGACAAATAAATTGATATTTTTGTTTTTCCGCAGCTGCTTTAATCAGATAAAATCACTTTTTTTGAAAAATGTGGACAAACATTAGTCTGGCCCAAGCCAATGCAAAAATTACAACAAAAAATTAATTTAAATTGGCGGCTATCTTGTTGAGCCCGTGGAGGAAGTGTTATCCTCTGCTCAATATCATGATGGATCTAGTCTTATGGAGTTCAGTTTTCTGTTATAGGAAAAATACCGTTTTGCCATTGCAGGCAAATTTATTTCAAGCACGATGTATACGTTGGTTATGGTCTTTTCTACTGGGAAGAAGATCATATTAAGCTTGGAGTTGTCATCGAAAACAGTTTCTGCCATCAGTGGTAGGTTTCTAGGAGAATTGCCACCTGATGCATCGCCGAGCTTCGAATATATCCTAACACTTAAGAAAACGGAGGCTTCCAATTTTGATTGAGTAATGAGCGGGGCCCAACTCGCTTCGCAAATCATTCATTTCGTCCTAACTGTCGGTATTCTACGAAAGAAATTAGTTCACGACGTTGCAATCAGTTGTTAATGATAGAACCGATCGGCAAAAACGACGAGGTAACTGTTAGCTATGGGCTTCACTCATTCGGAGAAAGTAACTAGGATCGCCTTTGTGTGCATGTTGATTGTCACCAAGTTAAAACTTGCTTTTCGCATCCAACTGAGGTTTTCAGACAACAAAATATTTTAACTTCTTCAAGTATTCACCGAAAGCGGAAAGCAATTCGCCAGAAAATGCGAAAAGAGATTTTAAAAAAGCGCAACATTGGGATGCGTAACCTTGCAGCCGTTAGCAGCTCTGTTGTTAGTGCCTCATTGACGTTGGTAGTTCAAGGAAATAAGTCTTTTGGAGGATATTCAAGAGTCATCAAATCTGGTGTCCTCCCAAGTTCGGAAGCTCACTCAATTATCTCCTTTTTTCTCTCCCAGCATCCTTCCTGATCGTGTTGATGATTCATTGTCGAACGACAACTGTGATCCTCCGGATGCAGCATGCTGCACTTTGTCTCAGGAGAAATTTGTCATCTGCGTCAATGAAATAACTGCACAACAGGGCGAGCAAGATGCAACCTTTGCTCACTAGCTTAATTTTATGCAAAAAGCGTTTTCAAAATACAAACTGCCCACATTTAATTCGATTAAAAAAGAGACAAAAAATAAAGGAGCGCCGGCCATTTTAAAACACCTATTTCATGTGGCGTAGGCGATGTCATAACGATGGATTATGTATCAGATTTGTTAGCGGTTCTCAATCTGAGCGCAAAAAAAAAAAATTTTCAGTGCAATTACGGAAAACTCCCATAACGGAAGTCATCTCAAGGACATAAAGAGTCCATTCACGTTTGGTGGAAATAATGTCCAAACAATACCTTTAGCGAAGAATGCGGTTGCCGCGAGAATGAAAAACTCCCAAAACCATTCGCTCTAAACACTCTGGTTCAGTGTTCTCAGTCTACAATCAATTTCGAGCGACGATTTTAGTAAAAACCGTTTCGGCAAAATTATGCCTAGGATGATGCAAACCAAATTGGGAGGTCGTTTGAAATCAGAAAAAGTTTCTGCAAGAACTCATCAATTGATTGCAATAATTGCTTTTGGCAGGTTTATTTCGAGATCAGGCTTCCAGTTTGCGACTTGACCGCACAATTGGCAATTTTGAACATGAACCAGTTCAATGTGTACTTTTGTTGTAATCTTTAATGGATAGATGGTAAACCAATTGGAGACGGAAAATACGCTGGTTATTATCCAAAGCAAGGAGTCAAAATGTGTATATTTTCACAGTATAAATCTCTTTGGTAAATGATTGAAGAAGAGAGTCTGGAATCGTTTGGAGGTATAAAAAGACATAGTGCAGTATCAGATGTGGCAGAAGTTTTTCATCTAAGGGTCCCAGTTGATTATATGCACCAAGTGTTTGTAGGTTTTACGAGCGCACTTTTGTTCGTTGTAAGAAACAAAACATGCAAATCGGATCTGGTTGAAATTTTCAATATCGTTTTGTCAAATCAGTTGACTTTAGATTTCAAACAAGCGCTTGGCAGTCTAGAAGATTCAGAGTTTTTCAAAGCGAATGCGTTACAAGATTGAGTTTTGTAGGTTGGACCGGTTGATTTTTTGAAAGCATTTAGGATAGAATATTTGAAAGACTTCCTCTAATGAATTGTGCCATTCTCTTGCAGATTTTGTCCTCGGAAAAATGCGTTTTGGTTGATGACTCTACGGGATAAACAGATAAGATGTTTTCTCCAAGTATTCACTTTCTGAACCATGTAGCGTGGCAACTCAAATGCTCTGCTCCGTTATGGTGTACTTCGACTATTATGTTCGAGTCTGCCAATTATCTTCTGCAATGCAAATTTACTGGATCGATCAGTCATCTCAAAATATTTGTAGAGCCATCCATTAGAAATAAAAATTCTTGTCAAATGATTCCTCAAAGCGACAGGTTATATGACCACTGTCGACAGTTTCGAAAAAACAACGTTCAAGCGACGCGCAGTACCAGTGCATGAAACTCCGACAGATCTTCAAGTTGTCCGCACACAATTGTAACCAAGCCAAATTTTTGAAATTATTACAGTTGACTCGGCATTCTGCCTCTACTCTAAGAACCCTTGGTTTCTTTTTAACTCTAATAGAGAAAGATGCTTCGGTCAAGTTCGCGTGTTCTATTCAATCGATTAGCCAAATTTCATTTCGTTGTATGTTTTCGATTTCATAACTTCCTTTCCTCAATTGTTTCCTTTCTCCTCAATTGAGCTCTGAAAATAGCTGTTTTAACGAAGTCAAAAAATCACGGAATATTTTTAATTATTGCTCAAGACGCTGTTTCTGAAAAAAGTTCTTTTAAGTCAATTGGACGAAAATTTTTTTGTTCCTGTTTTGACTCTCTTCGAACACGACAAATTTGCTTGTGGTTTGTTTATACAGTGTTCTGTTATTGCAACAATCTTTTTAATGAGTTAACTGTTTCATAACTTTCAAAATGGTGCTCTTCTGTTTCGTAGAATATAGGACTATTAAAGCTGATGTTTTTCAAATTATTTGTCAATTATTTGTAATACAAGTGCAAAACATTTATGCAATATGTTAAAATTGGCTGTCTTCGAAGTTGGACGCAAGAACGTTCCAATAAAACGGGCATCTAAAACGCATGGGTTATTAAAACGAATGCAAGTTATTCATGCGAGATTTTAATGTCGGCTGTTCGTGACGTTAGACGCAAGAACGTTCCAATACAACGCGCATCTAAAACAGATTGTTCCCAAGATCCTTTTTAAGACGTCATTTTTTGTCAGACGTAAAACAGGGAAGACCGTGTGTGCTGTATGCCGGTTTACTAAAGGTGATAATTTCTGCTGTTCTGTACACGAAAAGTCCTCGAGAAGTCAGAATAACTTCGCACAGTGTGGCCGCACAGTCCAAAGTACCAATGCCTGAATCTTGGAGAAAGCAGAAAGCTGCTGGGAATGATTGATGGCTCGGATTTAATTAGTTAAATAATGTTTACAACGCATTTTGTCTGCAAATTTTGATGCCCCAAACATTTTTCTTGTAGTTGTTTATGGAAATCGACGTTACCGCATTCAAGAGATATGGGTTTTTCGTTCTGCAATCGGTACTTGTTGTGAAGTAATATGTGACGAAAGTGTAACCGAAAATACTAAAAAATGATGTACTCCATGACAACTTGATGAAATAAATTCTATCTCTGAGGCTATTTTTTGTTGTAGTTTGGCATATCGGCATTTGAGATACATATGAGTTCATTCCTTTTTTGAATCAAGTTCATTTAGTCAAAAAGCAGTAGTTGTAGTGGGTGCTATTGTCAGATCTGAAGTTTTTAATTTGCTCTGAGTGCTGAAGTCGTGATCTAATCTAACTCATACAGCTGTGCAAACAATTGTTCTTAAGGTTCAAGAAGTAAAGAGTTTTCATGAATAGTTCAAGGCACGTTCAATATCGACAACGTGTTTATGGAGGATCAGTTATCATAGCGCTACTTCTGTCATGCGAAAATTAAAAAAAATCTAAACGCTAGTAAAAAACCAGAGTTTACACTTTTTCAGGTTATTGGAAATGTCATTTGATACATTGGTAAACAGAATGTTGTCAAGTAACACCAATTGCCCCTTCTTATTGGAAGACCTGGGAGATTAGGTCTTTGCTTTAAACAATGATAATCTTATTTAGCAAGCAGCTTTCAAGAGATGTATAAAGGAGTGGCTCAAAAATTCCACTCATTATTCATTTTATAAGACACCGACATGCCCTAATTGCCGTCAGAAAGTTCACAAAGTTTTGTCAATTAATGTTTTTGCATTGATTACTGTATGTGGAAATCTTGTCCTCAAATTTTTCATCAATGGTGGAATATCAGTGTGATGTGATTGCGAAGATTTGGTAAAAGACATCAGCGATTGAATACTTAGTCGAGACTGTGGCGAACAATTAAACTTTTCTTAATTAATAGTTCGAACAATAAAGGTACTCTTAAAACAATTTAACCGTGAAAATTAATTCTAGGATAATCGAGGCAATAAAATTGCTAGTTGCGCCCTTTTGTGTTTGGGAACGCAAAAAAATTTCTTTCAAAATTCTTTTATGTTTAGTTTTCGTTGAAGCATTTCAAAGTTGTTTAATCTTAACCATGCTGCTTTACAAATATCTTTTATTCGCAGGATTTGCAAAACTCTGCAAAATTTTGCTTTGGGTTCAATAAATTAAAAAAGGCGTGATCAAGAAAAGTGCAGCTCAGAAACGCAAAATTTCGTCTGTTTTGTATGTAGAAGCAATTTTCATTTTTTTTACTATTGACTCTAGGCCATTCAAAGTGCTAACAGGAGTCAGAATTAGGAGTCATCGAAAATAGTTTCTGCCATCAGTGGTAGGATTCTAGGAGAATTACCACCTGATGCACCGTCGAGCTTCGAATATATCTTAACACTTAAGAAAACGGCGGCTTCCAATTTTGATTGAGTAATGAGCGGGGCCCAACTCGCTTCGCAAATCATTCATTTCGTCCTATCTGTCGGTATTCTACGAAAGAAATTAGTTCACGACGTTGCAATCAGTTGTTAATGATAGAACCGATCAGCAAAAACGACGAGGTAACTGTTAGCTATGGGTTTCACTCATTCGGAGAAAGTAACTAGGATCGCCTTTGTGTGCATGTAGATAGCCACCAAGTTAAAACTTGCTTTTCGCATCCAACTGAGGTTTTCAGACAACAAAATATTTAATTTCTTCAAGTTTTCACCGAAAGCGGAAAGCGCTTCGCCAGAAAATGCGAAGAGAGATTTTACAAAAGCGCAACATTGGGATGCGTAACCTTGCAGCCGTTAGCAGCTCTGTTGTTAGTACCTCATTGACGTTGGTAGGAAATAGGTCTATTGGAGGATATTCAAGAGTCATCAAATCTGGTGTCCTCCCAAGTTCGGGAGCTCACTCAATTTTCTCCTTTTTTTCTCTCCCAGCATCCTTCCTGATCGTGGTGATGATTCATTGTCGAACGACAGCTGTGATCCTCCGGATGCAGCATGCTGCACTTTGTCTCAGGAGAAATTTGTCATCTGCGTCAATGAAATAACTGCACAACAGGGCGAGCAAGATGCAAACTTTGCTCACTAGCTTAATTTTATGCAAAAAGCGTTTTCAAAATACAAACTGCCCACATTTAATTCGATTAAAAAAGAGACAACAAATAAGGGAGCGCCTATTTTAAAACACCTGTTTCATGTGGCGTAGGCGATGTCATAACGATGGATTATGTATCAGATTTGTTAGGGGTTCTCAATCTGAGCTCAAAAAAATTTTCAGTGCAATTATAAAAAGACATAGTGCAGTATCAGATGTGGCAGAAGTTTTTCATCTAAGGGTCCCAGTTGATTATATGCACCAAGTGTTTGCAGGTTTTACGGGCCCACTTTTGTTCGTTGTAAGAAACAAAACATGCAAATCGGGCCTGGTTGAAATTTTCAGTATCGTTTTGTCAATTTAGTTGACTTTAGATTTCAAACAAGCGCTTCGCAGTCTAGAAGATTCAGAGTTTTTCAAAGCGAATGCGTTACAAGATTGAGTTTTGTAGGTTGGACCGGTTGATTTTTTGCAAGCATTTAGGATAGAATATTTGAAAGACTTCCTCTAATGAATTGTGCCATTCGCTTGCAGATTTTGTCCTCGGAAAAATGCATTTTGGCTGATGAATCTACGGGATAAAAAGATAAGATGTTTTCTCCAAGTATTCACTTTCTGAACCGTTTAGCGTGGCAACTCAAATGCTCTGCTCCACTGTGGTGTACTTCGACTATCATGTTCGAGTTTGCCAATTATCTTCTGCAATGCAAATGTACTGATCGGTCAGTCATCTCAAAGTATTTGTAGAGTAATCCACTAGAAATAAAAATTCTTGTCAAATGATTCTTCAAAGCGACAGGTTATATTACCACTGTCGACAGTTTCGAAAAAATAACGTTCAAGCGACGCGCAGTACCAGTGCATGAAACTCCGACAGATCTTCAAGTTGTCCGCACACAATTCTAACCAAGCCAAACTTTTAAAATCATTACAGTTGACTCGGCATTCTGCCTCTACTCTAAGAACCCTTGGTTTCTTCTTAACTCTAATAGAGAAAGATGCTTCAGTCAAGTTCGCGTGTTCTATTCAATCGATAAGCCAAATTTCATTTCTTTGTATGTTTTCGATTTGATAACTGGTTTTCTTTCTCCTAAATTGAGCTCTTAAAATTGCAGCTTTAACGAAGTAAAAAAATCACGGAATTTTTTTAATTATTGCTCAATACGCTGTTTCTGAAAAAAGTTCTTTTAAGTCAATTGGACGAAAATTTTTTTTTTGTTCCTGTTTTGACTCTCTTCGAACACGACAAATTTGCTTGTGGTTTGTTTATACAGTGTTCTGTTATTGCAACAATCTTTTTAATGAGTTAACTGTTTCATAGCTTTCAAAATGGTGCTCATCTGTTTCGTAGAAAATACGACTATGAAAGCTGATGTTTTTCAAAGTATTTGTCAATTATTTGTAATACAAGTGCAAAATATTTATGCAATAAATTAAAATTGGCTGTCTTCGTAGTTGGACGCAAGAACGTTCCAATAAAATGGGCATCTAAAACGCATGGGTTATTAAAACGAATGCAAGTTATTCATGCGAGATTTTAATGTCGGCTGTCCGTGACGTTAGACGCAAGAACGTTCCAATACAACGCGCATCTAAAACACATTGTTCCCAAGATCCTTTTTAAGACGTCATCTTTTGTCAGACGTAGATCAGGGAAGACCGTGCGTGCTGTATGCCGGTTTACTAAAGAAGGCGATAATTTCTGCTGTTCTGTACACGAAAAGTCCTCGAGAAGTCACAGTAACTTTGCACAGTGTGGCCGCACAGTCCAAAGTACCAATGCCTGAATCTTGGAGAAAGCAGGAAGCTGCTGGGAATGATTGATGGCTCGGAATTAATTAGTTAAATAATGTTTACAACGCATTTTGCCTGCAAATTTTGATGCCCCAAACAATTTTCTTGTAGTTGTTTATGGAAATCGACGTTACCGCATTCAAGAGATATGGTTTTTCGTTCGGCAATCGGTACTTGTTGTGAAGTAGTATGTGACGAAAGTGTAACCGAAAATACTAAAAAATGATG
This sequence comes from Convolutriloba macropyga, assembly GCF_964194025.1. NCBI lineage: Eukaryota > Metazoa > Xenacoelomorpha > Acoela > Convolutidae > Convolutriloba > Convolutriloba macropyga. The sequence goes on from NC_134482.1 coordinate 48,789,661, forward strand.
TACTCCATGACAACTTGATGAAATAAATTCAATCTCTGGAGCTATTTTTTGTTGTAGTTTGGCATATCGGCATTTGAGATACATATGAGTTCATTCCTTTTTTGAATCAAGTTCATTTAGTCAAAAAGCAGTAGTTGTAGTGGGTGCTATTGTCAGATCTGAAGTTTTTAATTTGCTCTGAGTGCTGAAGTCGTGATCTAATCTGCGTGGTACAAGGTCTTAAAATAGATGCTGGAAAAAATTTCGTGTGAGGTTTTTCTTAATTAAAATTTTGTTTTACTAACAAAATTCCAAATTTGAAAAATATAGAACTAATTATGAAGATTTTTTTTTATCTCCTGGTAAAATTTGATGAATTAATATCTCAATTTCCTGGTATTTGTTTTGCTGTGTTGGTTTTCCTCTTCTGCTACTCTGTTAGTTTTAGCCCAGATTTTTAGGGACTATGTTTTGTTCATGAAAAATGCCTCAATTTTTTTCTTGGGCGGCAAACTCATACAGCTGTGCAAACAATTGTTCTTAAGGTTCGAGAAGTAAAGAGTTTTCATGAATAGTTCAAGGCACGATCAATATCGACAACGTGTTTATGGAGGATCAGTTATCATAGCGCCACTTCTGTCATGCGAAAATTTAAAAAAAAATCTAAACGCTAGTAAAAAACCAGGGTTTACACTTTTTCAGGTTATTGGAAATGTCATTTGATACATTGGTAAGCAGAATGTTGTCAAGTAACACCAATTGCCCCTTCTTATTGGAAGACCTGGGAGATTAGGTCTTTGCTTTAAACAATGATAATCTTATTGAGCAAGCAGCTTTCAAGAGATGTATAAAGGAGTGGCTCAAAAATTCCACTCATTATTCATTTCATAAGACACCGACATGCCCTAATTGCCGTCAGAATGTTCACAAAATTTTGTCAATCAATGCTTTTGCATTGTTTACTGTATGTGGAAATCTTGTCCTCAAATTTTTCTTCAATGGTGGAATATCAGTGTGATCTGATTGCGAAGATTTGGCAAAAGACATCAGCGATTGAATACTTAGTCGAGACTGTGGCGAACAATTAAACTTTTCTCAATTAAAAGTTCGAAAAATAAAGGTATTCTTAAAACAATTTAACCGTGAAAATAATTCTAGGATAATCGAGGCAATAAAATTGCTAGTTGCGCCCTTTTGTGTTTGGGAACGCAAAAAAATTTCTTTCAAAATTCTTTTATGTTTAGTTTTCGTTGAAGCGTTTCAAAGTTGTTTAAAATTAACCATGCTGCTTTACAAATATCTTTTATTCGCAAGATTTGCAAAACTCTGCAAAATATTGCTTTGGGTTCATTAATTTAAAAAGGCGTGATCAAGAAAAGTGCAGCTCAGAAACGCAAAATTTCGTCTGTTTTGTATGTAGAAGCGCTTTTCATTTTTTTTTGCTATTGACTCTAGGCCATTCAATGTGTTAACAAGAGTCAGAAATAGATTAACTTGGGCTATAGCAGAAAGAAGTATACGAAAAATGTTACATGACGCTTAGTTTTGCTCTTTTGTCAAATGTTTTTTTTTAGTTTGTGTCGTATTTCAAAAAAACAATGTGTCCCTCTAAGTTAAATAGTTGTTTAATCTTACCCACACTCTTTTCTTAGTGTCTCATATCCACAAAGTTTGTAAAACACGGAACAAATTTCTTTGAATCTACCAATTCAAAGTGGTAAATGAGAACAGTCTAGTACGCGAAGGCAAGCTTCGTCTGTTTCCACATCAAAATTAGTAAACGAGAAAATAATAATTCAGAAACGCAAATATTTCAACAAATAAGGTAAAAGTTCTGTTCTTTTCGTTACTAATTAGCCCAATCTGATAAAAAAATGTTTTGAGGCTAACGTTAGCTATCGATTAGGAAATTTCCTACAATTGATGAATAACGTCAAGTTTTGCTTTTTCTTCAATTGCTTCTCAAATACTCAATCGTATATACAAAATACTAGAGATCTTCTGGGTCAAATCGTTCAATGTCACACATAATTGTTTTGGTAGTATGTCCTATCCATAAGGATGGCAGAACTACCTGCGACTTTTCTATTGGGTCAGTTTTTTTAAGAAAATTGATACACTGATACAAGTGTAGGGCCGAACCAATTTTCGATTGTTTGTTTTGTGAAAATTTGCCTCATTTCCTTATTACTGGGTCTAAGTTGCTAAACAATTCATAACAAGCATGTTTAAGAAAAATGTTGGCATTGGAATAAGAATAATTCCCACAACTGATATACAACGTCAAGTTTTTGCTATCTCGTAAATAGTTTCTTAAAAAGTCATTTATTTCAGAAAAATATTGTGGGACATTCAATGGCAAAATGCAGTTCAATGTGACCCATAAGACTTCGGTAGTATCCTTTATCAATTAGAATGGCAAAAAAACAAAGAATTCTACTAATGGGTAAGAAAAATGCTAATAGGCTTAAAAAATTTTTCATAAAACAGATATAGATCGGAAGTGCGATTTTTTTGTCTTTTTTATGTGAGAATTGGTCTCATTTCTTCGCTTCTACGTCTGGTGTGCTCATTGTGGTATAGCAAGCGCGAGTGAGGCTAATTTTTGTCGAGAAAGGAGTAAATTTGCCATAAGTGATATTTTAGAAGTTCGAGTTTTGAGATTTTGTCAAATGTTTCTCAAAAAGTCGATCGTATTCAAAAAATTAAGTGGACTTTCTACGTCAAGTTGTTGTTCAATGTGACCCATACAATTTTGGTAGTGCCTTATATCCGTAAGGATGGTAAAACGAGGCCAGATTTTCCTATTGGGTCAATGCTCAAAAAATTGTTACATAAAAAATGTTTTATGTCCTTCTATTGTATTTGAAGTAAAAATTTGTGTCTTTCCTTTACTACACTATATAGGCTGCTTAAAATGATATAAGAAGCGTGCGTTAGGCGGCTAAAGTTGGTCATAAGTTGGTCAAAGATAATTTCAAGTTTTTGCGATTTCGTCAACTGCTTCTCAGACATATTTGAAAAACATGAAAGGATCTTCAGGTTCTTGGAGTTGTTCAATGTGACCCACAGTATTTTGATAGTGCTTCCTGTCCATATGAGTGGTAAAGTAAACCAAACCGAGAGTTTTCCATTGGCTCAATGCATAAAGAATTGTTACATAAAACAGGTAAAGGTTGGAAACGCTAGTTTTTCAGTTGTTCTTTATGTAAAAATTACTCTCATTTCTTCACTACTATGTTTAAGCTGCTCAACTTTGTATAACGAGCGTGAGTTAGGCTAATGTTGGTCGTGAATTAAAAAAATTTCCGAAAAGTGGTATATAACGTCAAGTTTTTGGCAAATGTTTCTCAAAAAGTCAATCGTATTTAGAAAATTTAACAGGCAAGGGTCAAGGGGTTGTTCAATGTTACCCATACTAATTTGGTAGTGCCCTTCTCTTCATAGGCATTGTAAGGCACCAAGTTTTTTTTCGGCGTCTTTGGTTAATTTTTGTTGGTTAAAATGTTTTTTTAATCAATTTTTTGTTAAATGCCCATCCCTTGGTGTCCTTATAGGGACCTTCTCCCATGACCTGTATATTAATTGTGCTTTTTTCTTTCGTAATGTGCTATTCCTAGCCTATACTTTAGGTCTTAGAAAAAAAGAGCCTCCATTTTTGCTTATTCTGCGAGAGGAACAGTCAAAACTGTTTTCCCTTGTAGTTTAATAAGTGCACGAGTTGTCACGAAAATCAAGACTCTTTAAATGCCTGCTTTCGTTTCTTTTGTTACGGAGAAGTAGTAACCATAGAATTTCCAAATTATGGCGAACTTGAAGTCATGAAACTTCCAATTATGGAAAAGTTCAGTCATAGAACTTTCATTTATGGCAAATTTATAGTTTTACCAATCCTTTAATACTTTTTTGATTTATGAAGTCAATGGTCCCTAATACGATAGTTCGGTGATTAAAACTTTTTGTGAATCCGAGATAACTTAGAGGTTGTATCCGATCTGTCTAAATAGAACTACTGCCTTAAGAAGCAGAAAAGCATAAAAAAGTAAAAAGCATCAAAAACCAACGGAGCAACTAAGACTAAGTCTTACCTTTCTGTTCTATAGTTCAAGATAGAGTCCTGCACCAGAAAAGCTTTCCTTCTTTCGCCGTTCGGCACTGCGTACGCTTTAATTTCCACATCCTTAGCTGAAATGACATAAAATACGAAATTTTTGGTATATGAGAAATTTATTGTTTAACATTTTTGTAAAAGGATTTCACATTAGGTAATCACATTGAGTTAAAAACCAACGTAGATATGATCTACTTCAGTGATGACTCTCGTGAATATCTTCAATTTATCAGTTTATCAGAATCCAGAAGTTCTTCTGATGATGGTCAGATCTACAATGGATTTTAACTCAATGTGATTACCTAATGTGAAATCTTTTTACAAAAATGTTTGCAAAATGTTACCTATGCGATTAACTAATAATCAGAACCAATAATTAGAGTGAGAATTCATTTGGCACTAGCTTATTTTTTTCTGTTCTTCATCATTCTTCGAGTTTTTGTTACTGAGAGAAGCTGTAAGTACTACTTTGCACATCAAAGTCATCTTGTTATCCTATCTATTTGTGTTGAGATTCTCTGATCATACTCATATACGTGTAACTTTTGGTAAAATTTTTAGTATGATTCTTTGGTCGAAGAGGCGGCCAATTTAAATGCATTAAGTAACACGGTGACCTTCTCTGCTTGTTTGTGCTAAGTATCCATTCCTTGATCACTTCTCTTATCGTACTTTTTGTATCCGCCTAGGCGATACGGAAGGTATCCCGATGTTTTTTGTTCCCTTTCCGCGAGACATTTGAATAGTAGACATTACACGTACTTTTTAAGCTCGTAATAATGTTATCACGTCACACAGGTAACAGGTAATGAATCATCAAAGATATCCCTGGGCATTGATAGATTTGAGACCGTTCATCACAGGATAGACCGAAGATCGTTTTGATTAAAAGAATCCCAGGTCAAGGTGGCCAGACCGAAGTGACCCCTGATCAGACGAGTTTCGAGCGCACACATGTTCCCGGTGCGCTCGAATTACATGGTCTGGAAAAGGCTTCGAGCGCACTTTTGTCTGGACAATGGTTTGGAACATGCCTGATCAGAGGCCAATTTGTTCTGGGACGGTCGGATTAGAGGCAGTTTCAGGCGCACACTAGTCTGATCAGAGGCCGATTCGAGCGCACACTAGTCTGACCAGAGACCAATTTGAGCGAATTTTTTTTTCAATTTTTTTTTTGTTTTCATACTGACTTTTGTTGTCTCTGGTAAGAGTCAACAATAAAACAGCATTCTGATCAGAACTTCATCTGAAAATATGATGGGTTTGATCAGAACGAAGGGGTCCAGCTGATGAAAACTGCCGGTCCCCTCAAGAAAAGATTTTGAATCAAAGTAGATCAAGACGTTTTTATGCAAAGCTGCAAAGTTCATTTATTCAGTTAAAAGCATAAATAAATGGCTTACTCAGTAATTTTTTTGATCATTTTTTAATCATCATTTATTTTTTTCAGCAAAACTTTCAAGATTGGCTTTTTTTAAATCAATATAAGATTGATAAAATGATAGATGAAATGAATATATTATAACGATATTGAGAGATTTGTTCATGTTCAAAATCATTCTCTGATCAGACTATTTCGAACGCACTCTAGTCTAAACAGAGGCAACTTCGAGCGCACTTTTGTCTGATCAGAGGTGATTTCGACCGCACTTTAGTCTGGGACTATATTTCCAGCGCACTCTAGTCTGGACAATGGTCTGGAACTCGTATGGACAATGGTCTGGAACTTGTCTGATCAGGGGTCACTTCGGTCTGGAACTCGTCTGATCAGAGGCGGCTTTGAGCGCACTTCGAGCGCACAATGATCTTCGAGCGCATACTCGTCTGATCAGAGGTCACTTCGGTCTGGGACGGTCTGATCAGAGGTCCCACTTGTCTGGGACGGTCTGATCAGAGGCGATTTTGAGCGCGACCTCAACCTGGGATATTTCATGCCCTGTTATCGATGTGATAATTCTCAAGTATATTTTACCCCCTAAATGCTGAAAAATTGATTTTTTAGACAGGTTTGAATCATAATCATCGAAAACAAGCTACACAAAGGTGCACGTGGCTAAACAAAAGAATTAATTGAATAAAGAAATTGAAACAAGACCCTATTTTTGAAACAACGAACCACCCAACTGGAAAACAAAGACGACAACGCCAATTCCGATCCGACCGGGAACAGACAGCCATTGTCATGCCCATTGTCAAAAATATTACTCTCTACCCCGGGTCGAGGTGTCACCGCTAAAAATTGCTAAAAGATGAAGATTTGCGGTGAATTTGAGTAAAAGTGTAAGATTTGCGCTCAATGCGATGAATGCGGTAAAAATATTTGTGGGTTGAAATTTTTTTTTTCACCGCTTAAGCGGTGAAAGAAAATTTTTCACCGCTACCAGCAGGATGCGGTGAAAAAAAAAAATATTCACCGCTACCAGTAGATTGCGGTGAAAAAAAATTTTTCGCCGCTACCAGCAGAATGCGGTGAAAAAAAAATTTCACTGCTAAAATCGCAAATCTTACAGATATTCACCGCTAAGTTCAAAGCCTATCTTAAATTCGCAGGAAATATTATTGACGTAAGTGAGAGATGGCGCAGTGGAATAGGAAGTTGGAGACACGAGGGAGATAAGTGGTTCGAACCCGTGTACGGTAGTTTCTTTTTTGTTAAGAAATCCGGTGAATGCGGTGAAAAAACAATTTTTCGTCGCAAAATTCAACGCAATTCTTACAAAAAATCACCGCTTTCAGCGCATTCAACGCTAAAAGATGCGGGCGCTTTGAGGTGAGAAAAGTTTTTTTTCACCGCTATTCACCGCTAATTTTACATTATTTTTTGACAGAACCTCGACCTGGGACCGGATCCTACTTGTAAGGAACCTGTACTCGACCCTGCAGCGACCATTGAACGGGTAAGAAGGAACATGCAGTTCAGAATTAGCTGCGGAGATACAGACGCCGCAATACGATCTAATTGAGCATAGTTTTAAGCGGAGAGCCAGGAAAATGGGCCGATTGGAAGGCTTGTTCCCAGTTTTTTGAAAATCTCGGCAACGGAAGTCCAAGGAAAAAGAAGGTTCAAGACCGACTTGCATTTGACAAATTAAGACTGAGGAACAATCTTTTACAACGCTTAGAAATATAATTTTCAATATAAATACAAACAGAGAGAAAAAAACGAGTGAAGCTCAGGATCAATTTCATGGAGCTGCTTTAAAATCGATATATAATTTTTAACTGAATTACAGACTAAATTCGTAATCAACTTCAACAAATGAGATTTACAAGCATTTTATAAGGGTGGAGTTAGCCTTACCACGCTTTTGACACGGTGAATCTTTCAAATTTGATTCCAAGAGGCCAATTTCGAATAAAACTAGCCCATGAAAACTGATTAGTCTTGTAGCAGCGCAATCCACTTATTACCGTAAAGACTACAAGCGAATCGCAACAATTTTTTTGGAATTTTTTGGCCTCAGCTTAAAATGATCTATTAAATCACAAACTACCTTGTCCAGCGAATGCTCAATTTTGATGGAAAGATATTAGTAGAAGTAATTAGTTCTGTACACAACAAATCTACAACAAAACAAAACTTTAATTTACTAAAAGTGTTCATTCAAACTGGAAATTGCAAAGAAATTTTCAAAACAGATATCAAGGAGAAACAACTAAGCAGTACAACCCGAAAAAATAAAAGGGAACTCATTGCAACACAAAAAATAGAAGAAACTCTTATTCACCTTGAAACTGCAGTATATCAAGAGGTACTTCACTTAGTTTTCAGCTGCCAAATGAAAAAATTATCAATTTGTTCGGATGTGTACATTGTTTATCCAGTGAAAATGAACAAATCATAAATGGATCCCTTAAAATCGGAGAATTTTCCTTAATCCACTCGAAAAGATATAGGAGGGCGTTTTCGAATATATAGTTGACTTTATTGAAAACGCTATCACTTTATAGAAAAAGGGCTGCAAGAAACTAACTTGTTTGATACGCTACAATTTAAGTACTGCTATTGTCAACTTAACTCAGCTCCGAAAACGTAGCCAACAAATTGCTAGTTTTTATTTCTCAAATATAAAGATGAATCAACTTCCGAAATATTACATCAGAGTGTCATATAGTCGAATGATAGCTTTTGGCCGCAAAAAATTAAAACTCTTCAGGCTGTATCTATTTTCACCTCGTCATATAACTAAATTGGTTCCAATTCTATTACTTGTTGCATTCCATTCTGAAGTCTATTGTGGAAACGACGCAAACATAATGAACAAAAATTGACCGTTTCAAGTTATAAGAAGACAAAATTGCAAAAATAACAGAAAATCGACGACACTTTTAAAACTGACAAATTTAAAGTTAGTAAAAGTTAGAGTTTTTGTAGACACAAATTCATCAAGAAATTTTTTAATTGACGGAAAACTTACAGTCTACATTGAGACATTGAACGTAACTTATCATTACAGATCACTTTAATTTGTAAGATTGAGGGACTGCAACTTTTGACAAATATGTTAATCAGTTGGAACAGAATAAAAGCAGACCGGTGATGACCTTTAGATCAATGCTGATAAGATAGATTTTTGTTGAGACTCTTATGCAGCGGTGACATTCGTCGGCCGACCCAGAGATAAACACTAACACCAACGGTTCTTCAATGGCAGTCGGGGGAGCAAAACTGGATATCGGCGATTTCAAGCAGAATCTCAAAATACATTTGCAAACAGTTGGTTTGCAGAAAATACAACAAAAGGCTATATACCCAAAAAAGACTCCTATCTCTAAGACATCTTATTGTGTATCACCGCAGTGTGAAACGAGTCCCGATACAAAGCAAATTTTGCAATTATTTTAAGCTAAATATTTCCAACCTTCAGATTGTGACAACAGGCGTTCGTCAGTATAAAATTAATATTTTTTTGAAATTTTTCCCAAAGTTAAAATTACCCTAAATTAATTTAAATTTTTTTGAATGGTTTTGCAGTAAAATTAACAAAAAAATGTTTGGCCTGCTTAACAAAAAAGAACACGCCACCGATATTCCTCTGTGAGTCGTAGAATTAGCTGAATAATTGATGCAAAAACATAAACTTTATTCTTTCAAGTTGACTTTTGTAAATGGTCACTTTTGTTCACCTTCCCATCATTTAAAATCTCGTTTTATAGCAGAAGAGCACTCCTAAAAAACTAACAAGTGGTTAAAAATTTGTCGAGCAACAGATATAAAGAATAGCATAAACAATCAACAATTTTTTTCAACTATTTGGTCAGCCGTAATTGATGGCAATGTTTGATGATAACATTTGATATAAATTTAATACCAGGTAAAATGATGCCCACAAACCTGAAACCCGGTGTTTTTTTTCAGACCTGAAACCCGGTGCAAAATGCATTTGGTACAGCTTTTAATCTTTGAAATTTTTGATTTCTCACAAAATTTTTCAAAATTTTTCCGATGATGAGGCTGACCGGGCAAAATGAGTTCAACAAAAAATCTTCGTTGAGACCTGAAATCCAGCGCAAAATGCATTTCACGCAATTTTAAAACTTCGAAATGTATTTTTTTTGATTTTTTTCAGTTTTTTTTTTTAAAAAAATTCACTGATGAGGCTCACCTGGGCTGATTACAAAATGACAACCACTAAAACAGCAGTGCTTCTTCCCAACTAACATCCAAATTAAACTATACCCATCGAAAACATCAAAAACTAACAAAAATGTGTCTTCCCGGGAACGCAACGGGGGGAAATTTGTGTAACCCAGTGTTTGCAACAAGGGGGAGACAACATTTTTTTTTCAAAAGTTTGGTATTTTTTGGCGTCTTGCACCGCTCTTGCCAAAACGCCAAACCAACCAAAATTTTAAAAACAAGCTCTCTTGCGCCGAAATCGCATTGCAAATTTATTCGATGAGTTCTCTTGGGAGAAAAATCCAATACTTCGAAGGATATTGTGTATTTTCTGCATTTAGGGATGGTCTCGAACTTGCTAGGAATTTGGGCAACGAACGCACTTTGATCAGTCATTTGGATGGATGGCCTCAATTGACTGATCCAATGGTAATTGCCCAATCCAAGGAAGATGCTTTGCAATTGGTGTAAAATGGTGACCCAACAATGGCACTTTAGTTGCCAATCGGGGTGCTTCAATTACTGTCAAAAATTGATCAACCGAGCGCTTGATGCTAAACATCAATGGGCTAAGCTTTAAAGAAAAATATCCAGATTTTAATTCAAACTGGTGTAGCTGATATTAGAGAATGCCGGCGCTGACGATTACACCAACAGCCGAGTTAGTAACTGGTTCAAATACGGAAACCCACCGGGTCATTATCTTTGCCGTCAATTTCGACCCTCTGACAAATTTTCGATGCAACAATTTAGCTCGTTTATTAAGCACATAAAGCACTTCTGTTAACTCCTGTCAGCACCTATTTGTGGGATCTGGGCGCTCTTACTCCAAACTTTTTCATCCTAAGCAATCAACGGTATTCGATCAGTTTTAGGTGTGGATGAGTTTTGTGTGAGAAAATGGTTGGCCATTTTAGGGTAATGCAATTTGGTATCGTTTTGGTCAATGTTTCCGTTCAATCACTGAACATCTGAACTGAAAGGTAAGCAACCTGTCGAGCAACTTTGTTGACCTCGTCGATTTGCACTGCTAAAAAGGCTGGTCCGACTACTTGTAAAATTAGAATCTATGTTACACACAACAGCAACTGGGCCAAACAAAGGTAGAAAGTAAAAAAAGCATACGCTTTTTGAGAAGTTTGAGAAATTTGCGAAAAAAGTACTTTTTTACTGCAGATCGCATTCGGATATTTTAATACGCATAAGTTTCTTCTAAAGCTCAGAAAAAATTAAAAAGCAACATTTTTCAAGTAAAATCAATTATTAAACCTATAAAAGATAGGGCAACTGTGCTTGATAGTGCTAGGTTTTGCTTGATTTTGCAATTAAGATGCGTAAAAATTTTTGTGATTTAAACTTTTTAGTTCGTTTCCTCTGTGTTAGCAGTAGAAAAATTCAATGTTTACAAAAATGTTGTGATAACCTTGAATAGGCGGAGCGTCTGGATCTTCCCTTGTGAAGATGCAATGTGCAGCTGTCAGGAGAATCAGTGGGTTAATTAGCGTGGACCCACATTCGCCGTCTACGTTCTCCACATCCTTCAGTCTCCTAATCTTCAGTTGGTAAAAGAAGGGATATTTTCTACCATCAACTACTGACCCACCAACTATTCCCCGTTTGCTGCTCATACCCTCTTCTTGAGAGACCTAGTCGAGACCAAAAGTCTATCTTGCAACAGTGCTCCAAAAAATTATGATTTCTTTCAAAGCATTGGACGAAAAATGTTGTACGTTGCATAGGCTTATGGATAAAATGGCCCATAAGCCATAATGTTGCAAGATAAACTATTTCGACTACGGAAGTTCGTACTACAAATAATAAACAAAGAATCAAGTTAAGAGCAAAAATTATCAAACTGCTGCCCATTTTAGCTCCAATGTTTATATCTGAATTTTTCAATTCTATTTCAGATCAAAATTGAGAGTTTTAAAGCAGGATAACTGACTCGAAAAACAAAACTGTTTGATTGTTACCAACACTTATAACTAGTTTTTGTGATCTGTATTCAACTTCAATCCTTGTCACATATATGGGTTGAGGTCTCCGGGTTTATGGGTTGAATAATTATGCTTTGTAGTTAGAGAAACAAAGTTTTTGATTGAAATTTTGCGTATTCATTCCAATCTTTCTGATGTCAGAAAATGAGTAAAAAAACAAAAAACAAAGCAATTAAACAATTACATTTTTAATCTAAACTCTTATCACTGTTTAAAGTTGACTAGTGTTATGCTCGTATGGTTTTCTTAGGTATCACACAACATTATAGGTTTTTCCTAAAAGAAGTATTTTTTTGCTGACCTAATATCTGTGAACCAGACAAGAAACGAACAAATCAAAATAAATGTTTGGTTTGTCTATGTTGTATTATACTAATAGTGTTTCTAATATAGACATAGACCTTGTCATAGCTTCGCTTTTTTATATTCAAGAAAAATTTATGTTATAAAAAAACACTTAGTAAATTAAACTATCGATGGTAAAAGACATGTTATAGATTATAAAAAAGTCATTGATACATTTGATGAAAAACATATTAGAGAATATAACGGCGAGTTTAATGTTTATAAATATGGTTTGATAGACACATATCAAGTTCATCTAATGTATATCTACCAGATAAAACAATACAAATAATCATATTATTTATTAAATTTAGTTTTTTTTACAATTAAATGTAATAGTTTTAGCATGGTATATATAACGAAGTGCACGTATCGATTCTTTTTTCTCTTTAGCGTATACTTTAAGTACTAATCTATTAAAAAAGGTACTGTTTGAATGACCAATAAATATATTCAATTTGTTATAAATTTTTTTACATATAAAACATTTATAATAATCTGATATATCGTCCACAAGTGTCTATTTGTTATACCTAAAATCTCATAAAATTAACAAAAAATTACTCATTTCTGTATATACTCAAGTTCAGTACATTTTATACAATATATAGTATAAAATAAATGTACTAACGTTACGCAAAATTGTTAAAACTGTTATTTTTAGAATGTTTTTTTTGTTGATGAAAATGTATGATTTATAGTTGATTTTTGACTTTTTGTTTTGAAAAAAAAATCGCTTGAATAAAATATAGTTGATTATATTTCTTTGAGTAGTAGTTCCCCGCTCTCCAAAGCCACAAAATTATATCTTGAAAATTATACCCCCACACGGGCGCTATCATTATTTTAATAACCAACAAAACTCAATCGTGGTATGATGTAACTTCAAAAATTTTGAAAAAAATCGAGCAAATTATATGATTTTAGATAAAAACTAAAATGGAAAGTCTGTCGGAAAAGTAGCTTTTCATTTTATTTTTTAAATCATGTAAAGTAGGCCATTGTTTTCATTTTTTAAAGTGGCTAGATAGCACTATTTATACACAACTGCCCTATTCTCCCATACACTTTTTGTTTAACCTTTAATTGGTCAGTTTCCCTCACTACCACGAAAATTTTCTCCAATTCTAGTTCAACGGCTTTTAATGCATTCATTTGCAAATTACAGTAGTGTTCTCAACTGTCCTTTTCCAATTCTTCCCCACATCTCAGACTGTTCACTTGGTGAGTATCATTGCTCTTTTTTTGGTGACTCTGGCCGCTTGTTTTGTATCTGAGACTTTCACGTGGTAACATCATGTCAGCCAACATTGGTCAAGCTATTACCAAACTGAAGCCATGGTTAAGTAAGAGCTCATCCTTACACAGACAGCTTCATTGGCGTGTGGAATCACACACCTCACCTCTCAGTTATCACGCCACGACGTAATATAGTCTGTTCCATAAAGTTGAAAGAAGCGAACGTTCGAAAAAGTCAAAAACAGTCAATTGAGCATCAAATTGGTCATTTGAATGTCAACGTTTTTTCCATTAAACTTCTATTGATAATTTTTTTACTGCATGTTTTAAATTTGAACTTTGACCTTCGAAATTGGCCTTCGTCCAGCGGCTTTTGCAATGTTCGCTTATTTCAACTTTATGGGACACGCTATAGCACAAGAACAGATGAAGTAGTGTAGGTAATATATTTTGATAAGTTGTTTGTTTTGTAAAGTAAGTCCCATAAAATTGCAGCGCAAGCGAGCGTTCGAAAAACTCCCGACATTCAAATGAACAACGATATGCTGATCTCTGCATGTTTTATTGAACTTTGACCTTTGACATTTGAACTTTGACCTTTGAAATGTTCGATAGCGTTGCAACTTTTTGGGACTGACTAGTCAATCCCACAAAATTGCAACGCTATCGAACGTTTTAAAGGTCAAAGTTCAAATATAAAGCATGCAGAGATCAACATTTCGTTGTTCGTTTGCATGTCGAGAGTTTTTCGAACGTTCTCTATGGTTGCAACTTTATGGGACTTACTATAGTCACGCAAAGTTTCAGTAAAATTGGGTCCTAGTTTTTGTCAAACATCCATTATCTATGCTTATACGGTTTCGGTTCTCGTGCATTATTCAGTACAGCCATAGTAACAGCCATCGTTTCAGAGTTAAGTTTGACTTAATTTAGTCAGTCACAGTTAGTTGCCCAAAAATCTAAATCCACATAAATGGCGAACAGTTTGGAAGTTCAAAAATGTCACCATTGTAAATCTGAACAAAGTGAATTATTTCACTGCGAAACTTGCGGCGGTAACGACGAAAACAACAAAAGAGAAAAAGAATATCTCTGTCAAATTTGTATATCCTCGCATTTGGTTATTGGCAATGAAGTAAACTGACAGAAAAGGACACAAACCTTTAATTTGCGATGAACACAAAATGCTGGAACATGAATAGTGTCGTATTTGTGACGTCAAATTCTGCTGGAGATGCACGAGCAAGCACAGCAAACACGAGTTTGACAGTTTGGAAAAAGGAGGATCGGAATTAAGAGGAAAAGTTTTTGAAATACTGACCGAATTGGAAGTGGGGGTAAAACCGCTGCGGGTGAGAAAGAAAAACATTTCAGAAGTTATTCAAGTTCACAGAAAAGAGCTACAGGAACTTCGAGAAAAAATTGACGAGGAAATCGAAAAGTTGCGCCAAAATTGCTACAAGCTAACTGATAATAACTGTACCTTGAAATGCGATTATGAAAAAAGTGTATCTGCGGTTGTTCACAAAACAGTTGACCTTCAGGAACGATTGCGCGATCTCTTAGCTTCGTCGAATGCCCATTTGGTCAGACAATTTGTGGATATGCAAGAGGATGTTAAGGAAAACACAGCGGAGACAAATAAGCTGATTGACAAAATGGAAACAACTTTGAGAAGCTGCAAACTTGATGAAATTACTGATAAGTTCGAAGAGTTTGAGCAAAGATTTTCAAATAAGCTGAAATAATTGAAATTTGAAAAGCCCTTTTCAAATTCTCGGTCAAAAGACACAGCGATGATACCAGACGCAGAAGGCGTTGGTGATGATTTTATTGTGTCACTTGACGGAACTATTTTCAGAATTTCAACTGGAACCGGCTTGCTAAAAGTTCAGAATGTTAACACTGGTTACTATTCAAACGTTTGTCTTGGCACCCAAAAAGTTATTGAACTGGAAGAAACGGTTTGTCAGAATCAATTGGTTTGTATGGTCAGACCAATTGGCCAGTAAAGGTTTTAATTCTGACAGAAACTAATACAGTGTGTACACATTTGATCCCCAGAAAGAGGATCCGTATCCGTTCTGGAAAAGCATCCGTATCCTCCACACAGTCAGTCATATTTTATCACATTGCAATTGCCCAGGTTGAGGTCCAGACCCAAATTGACTTCTGATCAGACCCAGTCGAGCGCACAACCGTGTGTTCCCAGACCGAAATTACAGGGTCTTTTCGGAAGTTCGAGCGCACTACGGTCTGATCATAGTCTGGAGATGGTCTGATCAGAGGTCATTTTGGTCTGAAAAGTCTGATCATACGCGGATTCGAGCGCACTTGGGTCTGATCAGAGGCAATTTTGAGCGCAATTGGGTCTGATCATAGGCGGATTCGAGCGCACTTTTGTCTGATCAGAGGCGACTTCGAGCGCAATTGGATAAATGTCTTCAAACTCAATTGGGTCTGATCAGGGACCATTTCGAGCGCATTTTTTTTTTCATTTTGTTTTTTTTTTACTGAAAGATGTTGGCTCTGCCAAGAGGCAGCCAAAAAGCAGCTTTCTGATCAGAGACTCATCTAAAGTCCAATAGCTCTGATCAGAAAAAAAGAGTCCAGCAGATAGCTGAGGCCGGTCCCCTTTAGAAGAAATTTTGATCAACTGGAGACCACGACGTTTCTTATGGAAAGCTTTCTTAACTCATCCATTGAGTCAGAATTATAAACTAATCGGTACACTAAATAAAATTTGTTGTCAACAGTTGGGTTTTGTTTTCTTTAGCAATACTTTTAAAATTGATTTTTCCTTAGATGAATTAAATACTGCAAACATCAGTTTTTTTGAAATGAATATGTTATAGCAGAATTAGGAGATTTTTTCATAAGTAAAATCTGTCTCTGATCAGACTATTTCGAGTGCACTTGAGTCTGATCAGAACCGGTTTGGAGCGCACTTCAGTCTGATCATAAATAGCTGCAAGCGCAACTGGGTCTGATCATAACTGCTTCGAGCGCAACTGGGTCTGATCATAACCTCTTCGAGCGCATTTGAGTCTGATCATAGTCTGATTAAGGTCTGGGCAATGGTCTGAATTTGAGTCTGGACCATGGTCTGAAGATGGTCTGATCAGAACACCTTCGGTCTGGAAAGTCCGATCAGAGGTCACTTGGGTCTGGAAAATCTGATCAGGGTGAATTTCCGTCTGGAAATTCTGATCAGAGATAATTTCGGTCTGGAAAGTCTGATCAGAAGCAAATTTGGGTCTGGACCTCAAACTGGGTGGTCCTGGTCTGAATCACCAACCATTTGTTGGTGTTATTGGGATGAGGAGAACAAATTGATCAGATTCACTCACAAGGACACTTTCACAATCAAGTGTGACACTCTTCCTAGAGTCACAAACTCACATCAGTGCTACTACTACAACACACTCTTCTGCATAACAGATGAGAACAATGAGATAGTTGCAGATACTTATGATTGTGAATATTGGGTTATTCCATTCAACAGCACTGCACACAATAGCCATGCCACTGTCACTACTGAGTGTGCAGTGATTTCAGGAGACAGAATTGTTTTCATTCTGGTGTTCTGAGGATGAATCTGTGATTATCAGTGAAAAGAAGAATGAAAAAGATGAATTTTCAGGTACCAATGGAATAAAACATCGCTATTTACTGAGTTTACTTTTAATAACCGCAACTTCCAGTTAATTCCCAGATTGCTATTGCCTACAGGTAAAATCTATGACCTGTTTTATTGTCACGAGTTGTGAAAGAATTCAAAAACAGCACTTATTTAAAAAAGATTAACAATTTTCTTGTGATTTTATCTCAGTCTGTATATCAATGTTTGCCGAAATTCACAATGTGCTTTGACCTAAAACATTCTCAAAACAACTCAAACTGTCTGTGCCAATATTGTGCTGCGAAGTCTGAACCCTTGCTATATAACTAACAATAAGGTAAACTCTTACTACGATTTTTTTTAACTTACGTAATAGCGGCCAAACTGTTAGCCGTTTATCAAGCGTCAACTACAAAAAGTAAACGTCAACTGCAAAAAGGGCAACCCCACGGGCGCAGCGGGCAAAAAGAGGGGCGGGGGCGTCAAAGAGACTAAAGATTACTCTTATGAAACGGCCTTTTACGTTATTCTTGAACATGTTAACGAAATGGCAACCTTAGAAGAAACTATGGCGAGTGATTTAGAAGAGAAAATTATACTAACAGTAAAACACAGACACAACGATTCCATGTCGAAAAGAAAACAATTTCTCTATGCGGGCAGAGACCATAACGTCACACTATCAAATTCGCTCAAATTTTTAGAAAACGCTGAGAATAATTTCAAAAAAATTCAAGGCTCGCGACGAGGCCTAAACCGCCTTTACAAAAGCCAAAAATGACATGAATGTTACAAAGATTCTTGTGGCCAAAAAAACAAGAGTTGATGGAAAATTCAAAACCGGAATATTTACAGCAGTTAAAGCAAACTAACGACGCCCAGCAGGACCATTTCTTTGAACAGCAGATGCCTCTTGTCTTTTCTGACCTTGAAACGTTAGACACTGACCGAATAGAAGACCTACTATCCCTAATTCACGACATTGCAAACTTACATGAAAATTATCAGTTATGCTCTTTAGTAATCTTTTAACAATCTTCCCTCACGACTCTTATAATTCTTTCATTCATATTTGGCCATTTTGTAATAGATGATCTTCACGCTCTCTTTATTTGTCTACGTTGTTTGTAAATGTTTGTGTATCGACAAAACTAATTCTTTTTCTTTCTTAAATTGTTGATCTTTTCTCTCTTCACGATTGAGCACAGAACCAGAAAAAGTATCATTGATCAAAGTTCGCAGTTATGTCACCGTTTGAGTGTGTGTGTTCTCTTTGGGTTTTGAATGTGAGAGAAATGTGTAAGTAAGCACCCCCGAATAACCCAACCAATAATGATTATTACGATGCTTGTCATATTTTTTCGCAGTTTTCCAGTCGTGTAATGTGTCGTTGGCTACATGTGAAATATGCTCAAATCTGGCTGTGCGGTTTTTTGTTAACGACTGGTTATCATATGTCATGTACTAACTTTTTAATATTACTTTAAATGTACTGTTTTCTCTAACCAGGAGAGGCTTAAAAAACTTAATTTAACACCATTGTGTGGGGGTTTCAACTGTTGGTAAGATCGAATTCAAAATAGGACAACTTATGCGTTTATATATCTGAAGTTCATGATATATAAATGCACAAGAGACGCAAAAATTGAAAACTGAACCAGAACCTTCTTGTAAACACTGTTCAGTCAGTTTCTGCTCTTTCTGAGAACAACCCCCAACCCCTTCGTAACGGGGTGAAAATCTGCAGACCCCCCCCCCCCCCTGAATCAACCTAACTACACCATATTGTTGGGGTGTGAGGGGGTATAATACGAGAGGACATAATTTGCAATAGCTGACAATCTCCGGTGTTCATCATAAAAAAACTGCGCTAAAACCATTACTGTCGTCAAATCTTATCTATTATCTATTTTAGACACCCTAAAAAACGTTGTCCGAGCAACAATTCTTGATGTATAGAACTAAAGACGATTTACTTCATGTGTGCTTCTAACTAGTTGTCTTGTTTAATATGCCATGCAAATTATTCTTACGCTTCCCGGATCATAGTAACATAGTAATTCAGCGCTGAATCATAGTATTTCCCAGTCTGTATTTTTACTATGAACATCGTATGATCATCTCACTTTTTACTATGAAAAGTCTAAATTCAGACAAAAAAGCGAAGTCTGTTCAGTGTAAAAACAGCATTGAATTCTTAAACTTAGTTTAAACTGTTCGGAATTGTTTTACAGCCTTTTTTTCTCTGATCAGAGCTCATAACATGTATGATAAATAGTTCCAAAAAAAAATAACTCCACTAAACTATACTAAGAGAAGGAAACCAACAGCATAATAGTTAAAATTTGATTCATTATTAACTTTTATGCATAAAAATTATTTATACAATTGAAATATTTGGAGTGTTTGCAGTTTGACGTAAACTGTCATGCCCTGTGGCATGTTTTCCCTTCGACTACGTCCTGCGACGTAGTTTTTCATTTTTGGGCCGTCTACTGTACTGGCTCTGTGCCAACTCCCGTGCTGTGCCAACTGGAACTTAAGCCGCTGGATCACATTAGCCGTCTAGTATACTGGATCACATGCAACAGGAAGTTTTCAGGGATCTGGACATTTATAACTAGCTCTTTATTAATCTGTTCACAGTTCACTCTAACTCCAACGCTGTGGATCATGAATGTGATCACACTTGGGTCGGGGTTGTAGAGGAGGCACTGTCCCACACACTCTCCACAACATTCAGAATAGAATGAGGATCACTTGAGGATACATAAAACACAAAAAAAGCAGCAGCAAGTTTATACAATTAATTTAATATTTTTCAAGAAGGCACAAAACAATAATAATAAAACGTATTTTTTCTAATTCATTTTTTAGTGCAGCCCCCCCCCCCCACCACCCAAGTAGTGCCACCAGCAGCCCCCCCACAATCCCTAGTAGTACCACCAGCAGCCCCCACCACCCCTAGTAGTACCACCAGCAGCCCCCCACCTGCCCTAGTAGTACCACCAGCAGCCCCCCACCACCCCTACTAGTACCACCAGCAGCCCCCACCAATCCGCGTAGTACCACCAGCAGCCCCCCAACACCCCGAGTAGTACCACCAGCAGCCCCCCACCACCCCTAGTAGTACCAGCAGCAGCCCAATACCCCTAGTAGTACCACCAGCAGCTCCGCACCACCCCTAGTAGTACCACCAGCAGCTCCCCACCACCCCTAGTAGTACCACCAGCAGCCCCCCACTACCCCTAGTAGTACCACCAGCAGCCCCCCACCACCCCTAGTAGTACCACCAGTAGCCCCCCCCCCCCCCTAGTAGTACCACCAGCAGCCCCCAACCACCCCTAGTAGTACCACCAGCAGCCCCCCACCACCCCCTAGTAGTACCACCAGCAGCCCCCCACCACCCCTAGTAGTACCACCAGCAGACCCCCACCACCCCTAGTAGTACCACCAGTTGCCCCCACCCGCCCCTAGTAGTACCTCCAGCAGCCCCCCACCACCCCTAGTAGTACCACCAGCAGCCCCCCACCACCCCTAGTAGTACCACCAGCAGCTCCCCACCACCCCTAGTAGTACCACCAGCAGCTCCCCACCACCCCTAGTAGTACCAACAGCAGCCCCCCACCACCCCTAGTAGTACCACCAGCAGCCCCCCACCACCCCAAATAGTACCACCAGCAGCCCCCCCACCCCTAGTAGTACCACCAGCAGCCCCCCACCACCCCTAGTA
This sequence comes from Convolutriloba macropyga, assembly GCF_964194025.1. NCBI lineage: Eukaryota > Metazoa > Xenacoelomorpha > Acoela > Convolutidae > Convolutriloba > Convolutriloba macropyga. The sequence goes on from NC_134482.1 coordinate 48,810,307, forward strand.
GTACCACCAGCAGACCCCACCACCCCTAGTAGTACCATCAGCAGCCCCCCACCACCCATAGTAGTACCACCAGCAGCCCCCCCACCACCCCTAGCAGTACCACCAGCAGCCCCCCACCAATCCCAGTAGTACCAACAGCAGCCCCCCACCACCCACAGTAGTACCACCAGCAGCCCCCACCACCCCTAGTAATACCACCAGCAGCCCCCAACCACCGCTAGTAGTACCACCAGCAGACCCCCACCACCCCTAGTAGTACCACCAGCAGCCCCCCACCACCCCTAGTAGTACCAACACCAGCCCCCCACCACCCCTAGTAGTACCACCAGCAGCCCCCTACCACCCCTAATAGTACCACCAGCAGCCCCCCCACCCCTGGTATTACCACCAGCACCCCCCACCACCCCTAGTAGTACCACCAGCAGACCCCACCACCCCTAGTAGTACCATCAGCAGCCCCCCACCACCCATAGTAGTACCACCAGCAGCCCCCCACCACCCCTAGCAGTACCACCAGCAGCCCCCACCAATCCTAGTAGTACCACCAGCAGCCCCCCACCACCCATAGTAGTACCACCAGCAGCCCCCCACCACCCCCAGTAATACCACCAGAAGCCCCCCACCACCCCTAGTAGTACCACCAGCAGACCCCCACCAGCCCTAGTAGTACCACCAGCAGCCCCCCACCACCCCTAGTAGTACCACCAGCAGCCCCCACCACCCACTAGTAGTACCACCAGCAGCCCCCTACCACCCCTAGTAGTACCGCCAGCAGCCCCCCACCACCCCTAGTAGTACCACCAGCAGCCCCCCACCACCCCTAGTAGTACCACCAGCAGCCCCCCACCAAACCTAGTAGTACCACCAGCAGCCCCCCACCAATCCGCGTAGTACCACCAGCAGCCCCCCAACACCCCGAGTAGTACCACCAGCAGCCCCCCACCACCCCTAGTAGTACCAGCAGCAGCCCCCTACCCCTAGTAGTACCACCAGCAGCCCCCACCACCCCCAAATAGTACCACCCGCAGCCCCCACCACCCCTAGTAGTACCACCAGCAGCCCCCCACCAACCCTAGTAGTACCACCAGCAGCTCCCCACCACCCCTAGTAGTACCACCAGCAGCCCCCCACCACCCCTAGTAGTACCACCAGCAGCCCCCCACCATCCCTAATAGTACCACCAGCAGCTCCCCACCACCCCTAGTAGTACCAACACCAGACCCCACCACCCCTAGTAGTACCACCAGCAGCCCCCTACCACCCCTAATAGTACCACCAGCAGCCCCCCCACCCCTGGTAGTACCACCAGCACCCCCCACCACCCCTAGTAGTACCACCAGCAGACCCCACCACCCCTAGTAGTACCATCAGCAGCCCCCCACCACCCATAGTAGTACCACCAGCAGCCCCCCACCACCCCTAGCAGTACCACCAGCAGCCCCCCACCAATCCTAGTAGTACCACCAGCAGCCCCCCACCACCCATAGTAGTACCACCAGCAGCCCCCCACCACCCCCAGTAATACCACCAGCAGCCCCCCACCACCCCTAGTAGTACCACCAGCAGACCCCCACCAGCCCTAGTAGTACCACCAGCAGCCCCCCACCACCCCTAGTAGTACCACCAGCAGCCCCCCACCACCCCCTAGTAGTACCACCAGCAGCCCCCTACCACCCCTAGTAGTACCGCCAGCAGCCCCCCACCACCCCTAGTAGTACCACCAGCAGCCCCCCACCAAACCTAGTAGTACCACCAGCAGCCCCCCACCAATCCGCGTAGTACCACCAGCAGCCCCCCAACACCCCTAGTAGTACCACCAGCAGACCCCCACCACCCCTAGTAGTACCAGCAACAGCCCCCTACCCCTAGTAGTACCACCAGCAGCCCCCACCACCCCCAAATAGTACCACCAGCAGCCCCCACCACCCCTAGTAGTACCACCAGCAGCCCCCCACCAACCCTAGTAGTACCAGCAACAGCCCCCTACCCCTAGTAGTACCACCAGCAGCCCCCACCACCCCCAAATAGTACCACCAGCAGCCCCCACCACCCCTAGTAGTACCACCAGCAGCCCCCCACCACCCCCTAGTAGTACCACCAGCAGCCCCCTACCACCCCTAGTAGTACCACCAGCAGCCCCCCACCACCCCTAGTAGTACCACCAGCAGCCCCCCACCAAACCTAGTAGTACCACCAGCAGCCCCCCACCAATCCGCGTAGTACCACCAGCAGCCCCCCAACACCCCTAGTAGTACCACCAGCAGACCCCCACCACCCCTAGTAGTACCAGCAACAGCCCCCTACCCCTAGTAGTACCACCAGCAGCCCCCACCACCCCCAAATAGTACCACCAGCAGCCCCCCACCAACCCTAGTAGTACCACCAGCAGCTCCCCACCACCCCTAGTAGTACCACCAGCAGCCCCCCACCACCCCTAGTAGTACCACCAGCAGCCCCCACCATCCCTAATAGTACCACCAGCAGCTCCCCACCACCCCTAGTAGTACCACCAGCAGCCCCCACTACTCCTAGTAGTACCACCAGCAGCCCCCCACCACCCCTAGTAGTACCACCAGTAGCCCCCCCCCCCTAGTAGTACCACCAGCAGCCCCCCACCATCCCTAGTAGTACCACCAGCAGCACCCACCACTCCTATTAGTACCACAAGCAACCCCCCACCACCCCTAGTAGTACCACCAGCAGCCCCCGTAACATCCCTAGTAGTACCACCAGCAGCCCCCCACCACCCCTAGTAGTACCACCAGCAGCCCACACCACCCCTAGTAGTACCACCAGCAGCCCTCACCACCCCTAGTAGTACCACCAGCAGCCCCCCACCACCCCTAGTAGTACCACCAGCAGCCCACCACCCCTAGTAGTACCACCAGCAGCCCCCCCACCCCTAGTAGTACCACCAGCAGCCCCGCACCACCCCTAGTAGTACCACCAGCAGCCCCCCACCACCCCTAGTAGTACCACCAGCAGCCCCCCACCAACCCTAGTAGTACCACCAGCAGCTCCCCACCACCCCTAGTAGTACCATCAGCAGCCCCCCACCACCCCTAGTAGTACCACCAGCAGCCCCCCACCTGCCCTAGTAGTACCACCAGCAGCCCCCCACCACCCCTACTAGTACCACCAGCAGCCCCCCACCATCCCTAGTAGTACCACCAGCAGCACCCACCACCCCTATTAGTACCACAAGCAACCCCCCACCACCCCTAGTAGTACCACCAGCAGCCCCCGTACCACCCCTAGTAGTACCACCAGCAGCCCCCCATCACCCCTAGTAGTACCACCAGCAGCCCCCACCACCCCTAGTAGTACCACCAGCAGCCCCCCACCACCCCTAGTAGTACCACCAGCAGCCCCCCACCACCACTAGTAGTACCACCAGCAGCCCCCCACCTGCCCTAGTAGTACCACCAGCAGCCCCCCACCACCCCTACTAGTACCACCAGCAGCCCCCCACCATCCCTAGTAGTACCACCAGCAGCACCCACCACCCCTATTAGTACCACAAGCAACCCCCCACCACCCCTAGTAGTACCACCAGCAGCCCCCGTACCACCCCTAGTAGTACCACCAGCAGCCCCCCATCACCCCTAGTAGTACCACCAGCAGCCCCCACCACCCCTAGTAGTACCACCAGCAGCCCCCACCACCCCTAGTAGTACCACCAGCAGCCCCCCACCAACCCTAGTAGTACCACCAGCAGCTCCCCACCACCCCTAGTAGTACCACCAGCAGCCCCCCACCACCACTAGTAGTACCACCAGCAGCCCCCCACCTGCCCTAGTAGTACCACCAGCAGCCCCCCACCACCCCTACTAGTACCACCAGCAGCCCCCCACCATCCCTAGTAGTACCACCAGCAGCACCCACCACCCCTATTAGTACCACAAGCAACCCCCCACCACCCCTAGTAGTACCACCAGCAGCCCCCGTACCACCCCTAGTAGTACCACCAGCAGCCCCCCATCACCCCTAGTAGTACCACCAGCAGCCCCCACCACCCCTAGTAGTACCACCAGCAGCCCCCACCACCCCTAGTAGTACCACCAGCAGCCCCCCACCACCCCTAGTAGTACCACCAGCAGCCCCCCACCACCACTAGTAGTACCACCAGCAGTCCCCCACCTGCCCTAGTAGTACCACCAGCAGCCCCCCACCACCCCTACTAGTACCACCAGCAGCCCCCAACCATCCCTAGTAGTACCACCAGCAGCACCCACCACCCCTATTAGTACCACAAGCAACCCCCCACCACCCCTAGTAGTACCACCAGCAGCCCCCGTACCACCCCTAGTAGTACCACCACCAGCCCCCCATCACCCCTAGTAGTACCACCAGCAGCCCCCACCACCCCTAGTAGTACCACCAGCAGCCCCCACCACCCCTAGTAGTACCACCAGCAGCCCCCCACCACCCCTAGTAGTACCACCAGCAGCCCCCCACCACCCATAGTAAAACCACCAGCAGCCCCCCAACACCCCTAGTAGTACCACCAGCAGCCCCCACCACCCCTAGTAGTACCACCAGCAGCCCCCACCACCCCTGGTAGTACCACCAGCAGCCCCGCACCACCCCTAGTAGTACCACCAGCAGCCCCCCACCACCCTTAGTAGTACCACCAGCAGCCCCCACCACCCCTAGTAGTACCACCAGCAGCCCCCCAACACCCCTAGTAGTACCACCAGCAGCCCCCACCACCCCTAGTAATACCACCAGCAGTCCCCCCCACCACACCTAGTAGTATCACCAGCAGCCCCCCACCACCCCTAGTAGTACCAGCAGCCCCCCACCACCCCTAGTAGTACCACCAGCAGCCCCCCACCACCCCTAGTAGTACCACCAGCAGCCCCCCACCACCCCTATTAGTACCACCAGCAGCCCCCCACCACCCCTAGTAGTACCACCAGCAGCCCCCCATTATTCTAGTAGTACCACCAGCAGCCCCCATCACCCCAAGTAGTACCACCAGCAGCCCCCCACCACCCCTAGTAGTACCACCAGCAGCCCCCCACCACCCCTAGTAGTACCACCAGCAGCCCCCCACCAGCCCTAGTAGTACCACCAGCAGCCCCCACCACCCCTAGTAGTACCACCAGCAGCCCCCCACTACCCCTATTAGTACCACCAGCAGCCCCCCACCACCCCTAGTAGTACCACCAGCAGCCCCCCACCACCCCTAATAGTACCACCAGCAGCCCCCATCACCCCTAGTAGTACCACCAGCAGCCCCCCACCACCCCCTAGTAGTACCACCAGCAGCCCCGCACCACCCCCTAGTAGTACCACCAGCAGCCCCCCACCACCCCCTAGTAGTACCACCAGCAGCCCCCACTACCCCCTAGTAGTACCACCAGCAGCCCCCCACTACCCCCTAGTAGTACCGTCAGCAGCCCCCACCACCCCCAGTAGTACCACCAGCAGACTCTCACCAACCCTATTAGTACCACCAGCAGCCCCCCAACACCCCTAGTAGAACCACCTGCAGCTCCCACCACCCCCTAGTAGTACCACCAGCAGCCCCCCACTACCCCCTAGTAGTACCGTCAGCAGCCCCCACCACCCCCAGTAGTACCACCAGCAGACTCTCACCACCCCCAGTAGTACCACCAGCAGACTCTCACCAACCCTAGCAGTACCACCAGCAGCCCCCACCACCCCTATTAGTACCACCAGCAGCCCCCCACCACCCCCTAGTAGTACCACCAGCAGTCCCGCACCACCCCCTAGTAGTACCAACAGCAGCCCCCACCACCCCGTAGTAGTACCACCAGCAGCCCCCCACTACCCCCTAGTAGTACCGTCAGCAGCCCCCACCACCCCCAGTAGTACCACTAGCAGACTCTCACCAACCCTAGTAGTACCACCAGCAGCCCCCCAACACCCCTAGTAGAACCACCTGCAGCTCCCACCACCCCCTAGTAGTACCACCAGCAGCCCCCCACTACCCCCTAGTAGTACCGTCAGCAGCCCCCACCAGCCCCAGTAGTACCACCAGCAGACTCTCACCAACCCTAGTAGTACCACCAGCAGCCCCCCAACACCCCTAGTAGTACCACCAAGAGCCCCCCATAACACCTAGTGGTACCACCAGCAGCCCCCCCCCCCCACCCGATCACTAGTAGTACCACCAGCAGCCCCCACCACCCCTAGTAGTACCACCAGCAGCCCCCCACCACCCCTAGTACTACCATCAGCAGCCCCCCACCACCCCTAGTTGTACCACCAGCAGCTCCCCACCATCCCTAGTAGTACCACCAGCAGCCCCCACCACTCCTAGTAGTACCACCAGCAGCCCCCCACCACCCCTAGTTACTACCACCAGCAGCCCCCCACCAGCCCTAATAGTACCACCAGCAGCCCGCACCACCCTTAGTAGTACCAGCAGCAGCCCGCCACCATCCCTTGTAGTACCACAAGCGGCCCCCCACCACCCCTAGTAGTACCACCAGCAGCCCCCCACCACCCCTAGTATTACCACCAGCAGCCACCCACCACCCCTAGTAGTACCACCAGCAGCCCCCCACCAACCCTAGTAGTACCACCAGCAGCCCCCCACCACCCCTAGTAGTACCGCCAGCAGACCCCCACCACCCCTAGTAATACCACCAGCAGCCCCCACCACCCCAACTAGTACCAACAGCTGAACAAAACAGCTGTCATATAATATCATATAATATCACCTGAACCTATTCTATCAATATTCTATACAACCATGTCCACCGACATGATCAACAGGCGAAAAAGAATTTGTTGAGCATAGTCATGTCCATTGACATGATCGTCGCAGAAATAAAGATTTGACTAGCTCGCGATTATTAGCACGATCAAGAAACTTTTTATGTCCAATTATCTGACTGCATCATTTTACTTGTTGCATTTAAAGAAAAATCATGCTCAACAAATTACTTTGAAAAGTATAATCAACAAAACTGGAGCAAGGAAAGAAAGCACGTAGAACTGCTGGCCAGGAAAAAGCTCTAAAACATAATTGTCAACATTTGACTATTAAAACTAAAAGAAAAGCTTTTCAAGCTTTGGTATTAACATTTTAGAGCAATTTCAGCCTACCAATAATTTGCAAACTCCTTTAGAACAGATAGAATAAGCATAGACATGTGGCGATATCCTTCGCCGTGCCGATTAAAATGATAACGAACACGATTGTGAAAGTCCTTGTTTTTTTACCGGATGAGGAATTTTGTATTTTCTTCCCAGTTTTTTATAGTAGAACAAGTTATTGCTTTCAACTGTGCCTTTGAGAAGGTCCTTTCTTTTAAAGTGTCCGCAGAAACGAACTTTGGTTGGATACACTGCCTCCTCAAACTGTCTATAGTTTTCATATATATTTTGTGTTGACTGCTCTCTAACGTCTTTGTCTCCCAACATCACAAACACATGGGAGAACATGGCCGCTTTCGTTACTAAGCTCTTTATGTCACAACTCCTTCTGCCGCTGACTGCATTAAATTGCGGCCTAATACAAAGCCAACTTAACACAAAACTAGGTGACAATCAAACTTAAAAGGTTGCCAGTTGATTTTTTACCTGTAACTTTGCACTATGACATCAGATTTCAGCTCACTCAATGAGTCACGTAGATTTCAATCGCCAATAACCAGGAACCTCATCTTAAACACAGGTAATTTTCTCCAATTAGCAATCAAACATTTCTATTGCTGCTTCTCTGAAGCAGATAGCTAATGCCCACCGCCATGAAACAGAAGTTAAGGAATCTGAAGTCAATCAGAAAAAATTGTTACGTCTGCTAATATGAAGATTTTACGCAATGAAACCACGACGGAAACAGTAAAGCTAATTTTGAACGGATGAGTTTTATTGAAAACCCGTAAATATTGACATTATTAAATAATAACTATATGCGCACATTGATTACGCAAAGCAATCATTATAATAATTATTAATAAAATTCTCTACTATTATTAAATTTATTATTTTGTTTTCAGGTAGCTATTTGTAGCTATTTTTATAATAACTATTTTTATTTTTCATTGTTATTGCTTTTACTATTCGCTATTACTATTTCTTTTATTAATATTATATATCATTATTATTATTATATTATTTTGAGTATTAATATTATTAACATTTTATTATTTTTGTAGTTTTTATTTTTAAGTAATATTGGCATAAGTACCATTAAAGAAAATATAAAATTTTTGTTAATTCGACAACTAAACTAATTTTTGTTCCAACTAAACAGAGATTTTGACTAACGGGTTTCTATTAAGAAGTTATTTGAATTGCTTTTTTTCACTCGAATAAATTCAAAGTAAAAATAGAGTAATGGAAACAGTATAATGTTATCTGGTTTTTAAAAAAAATTCAACTTTCATTACGATTGAAGTCATTAAGAATGCTCAAAGTTAGAGCAGAGTTTAACCATGACCAGTACGTTCCCTGAAGTAGTTTTATTGATTTCGCCTTCACTGTAGCAAAATACCTTCTTCAATTGGCTAACTGGAATTAAATCTTCTTTAGAAGTTCTACAGACTTTAAAAAAATCCTTTTGCCAAGCCTATGTCTTTTACTTTTGAGTGAATCCGAAAATTTGCATGAATTTCGGATTCAGATGCGGAACCACTGAAGACGATGAAGTATTGTATTTCCCCAAAAGCTTCCAGACCATCGTAAAAAAAAATTACGAAACACTTGCCCAATTTAGAGCGGCCGTAGGCTGTAGAATAAAAAAAACGCTGTCTTTAGAATAACGATTGTACAGTGTAGCGTTTGGATAATCACTCCGAGCTGCTCTAACTGGCTCTTTTTCTAAAAGATTATCCCTAAAAACCACTTTCATTGCTGCTTCTTTTCTCTGCATGTGATTAAAAAGTGTTTTCAACTTTTCGTTGTGTATTTGCAGGTTGGCAAGTTGCTGACGTTTCAAAAATCTGCGACAAAAAACTTCGCATTTGGAGTTAGCATCACTGAAAAGAACGCCAAGAGACCTGTTGGCTGCCTCGAAACTCATGGCCGAGTAACAAAAAGAGGCCCAAATCTTCTCGTCTGATCTGAAAAATGCCGTAGAGAATGTACATTAATTGTCTCAATTTCTTCAGCGCCATGAATTCTTACTATCTCCTCGCAGAAGACATTGAGCAATCTTTCAGCCGCACAAATATATGTTTCAAAACTGGATTCGAAAAGAAGCCTAACACCAAAACAAGCTTTAATAGATGGTCGTAAAGTTGTTCCGGTAAACGATTGAGAAAATTTAGGGGGCTTATTAAAAAAAGATAATTGAAAAATTCATACGCTTTAAATTGACCTATATCGTCGATTGGCCTTATTTTTCGTTAAAATGAAATCATTTCACGAGGAGAGGCTAACTGTGAGATGACTGTTTTGATTACAGTTTTATCGACACTGGAAACTTTTTTGTAACACAGTTTTAGGACCTCCGGAAAAACTCCAATGGGAACACAACGCATATAATCAATGGGTGCTGCTAATGGTAGACCATCAATCAATGAGGCGAAAGCACTCTTTCCCTAAACTCCGACAACGTTTGGCACTCTCTGAGAATCTTCATTTTCAGCTTCATTGATATACATGTTGTTGAGAACAGGTTCGCGTATTCTTCCTTTCTGTGCAAAGGGATAGTACGAATGAATTTTTCCAATAGTTTTCTGCTGTGCAATAGTGGCACCCAAAGAAACCGTTGAACTTATACATGTTCAGGATATGTGATTTTGCACCTAGATCTGCTACCAAAAGGTTTACTTTAAAGGTTTAGCTCAACGCAAGGTTTTCATCAACAGGAAGTTCTATAGGTGACAGAAGTTCTGCCCGCAATTGAGGTACTAATATGGACCAGTCAGGCACACCCGATCCAACGAATAGAGCGGCAAGAACAATGTTCTTTCGAGACATTCTTAGAATGGGGGGTAGATCAGTTACCTGCACCCAAACAGGCCAAATGGCCTTCTTGAAAGTTGACTTTTTGATGTGAACTCCATCCGTAAAAATGCTAAGGTTGAAAACTGATGACTGATTCTCCTTAACTACAACAGGGGGTGCAACAGAGAAATTAAGATACAAATTTGGATTCTGGTTTCTAAGCTCGGCATAAGTAAAAATTTGGTTTAATTGACGTTTTATAACGTCAAGAAGCTGCCAGCGATGTTTCAAAATACACAAAGAATGGGTAAAGTTTTTGTCAAAGAGCGAACATTTCCTGCAAACTCTCGCTTAATTTGTTGAATATGGCAAAACCTGATGGAAAGGCATTATGAGAAGGTAGTATTGCTTTTATGAGAGAA